>NC_046984.1:155000-157500 GCF_009769545.1 Cyclopterus lumpus | reverse complement strand
TGTCCTCAAGCCATCCCAGGCAACCACATCAAATGTCTCGAGATAAGAGTTATCACCGCTGGGTGAGCTTGAGGCCTGAGGCAGGACGAACACATCCTCCACATTGTCCAGCGAGGTAGCGGAGGGGGAGACGGGGTCCTCCAGAGGACTGATGTACTCCCTGCCTTGTGAAGACAGTTCTCTAGCACCCACACTGCCCGAGACGACTACTGGGTCCCATTTCTTACACGTGAGAGAGAGCACCTCAGAGCTGCCCCTCTCCTCATCCTCCCCTGTGGCAGAGGTGAGCGTCTCCGGTGAGATTTTGGCACAAACACCTGAACTGGAGCAGCTACCACCCTGTCCATTTTCCAAACCCCCACTCTTTTTCAGAGAAAGGCTGTGATCCTCCTTACCGTTTCCATGCTTTTCTCTGCCACTAGAAATTAACTCCTGAGGCTCCTGCGCTAGGCACACTCCCCCATCTTTCTCTGGTCCCACCTGAGCCAATGACTGAAAAAGGTGCGTCTGAGTGGCAAGGTCCATGGGCCCATCAACCTGCTCCAAGTAATGCTGGTTCAGTGTATAGCCAGTCTCCTCAAGCCCAATATCTAAGTCACAAGGAGAGTGGAGGGACAACTTGCTAATAGGCGGCACACCATACAGGGGCGAACGCCGAGACAGGGAGTCGTGAGCGGAGAAGACGCGAGACCTGCTTACGTAGGAGAGGGTGACTGTAGTGTGGGAGAAGGCATTGTCTGGTTGAATTAGTTCCCCTGATTGGAGAGTGGTCTCTGAGGAGCCAGTCTCAGAGAAGACTAATCCAGGGTTGCTGGTCCCCAGGTTTGGGTACCAGCTGGGGCTCTTTACCATATGCACAGCATCGAGGGTCGGGCTGTTGAGGACGCATTCCTCACCTTTCCTGGTCAGGTCGATCCCAGCGGGGATGCTGGATGTGGAGAGGTCTTGAGGCTGTAGATCATCTAAGCTCCCAGGTGGCTGCTCCATCACAACTGTGAAAATAAAGTGGTGCTGCTTATATAAATGAGTTACGTCTAGGAAGATGCACATAATGCATTTAATTAGGATTGCTTTTTTTATGTTGGTCAACCACTCTAGGAACTAGATGACATAGAAGTTATTTTGACCACTAAGCTCAATCACCTTAACTTGTCTCTTTCTTATTCAATCCCTTTGTCTCCCTTACAGCCAAGTCAGAACGTTGACATTAGCGAGGAACCTGGCGTGTAATGGGATTCCGTTAGAGAACACAGCATTGATTGATACTTTACGATTGGGCTCATTTAGAAATGAAATTCATATTTATGAATATTCATAATAGCAGGTTGCTGGGTTCAATACATATCGTTAATGTCTTTCCAGACAACAGGTGACCGGCTGACTTCTTACCACCAAAGTTGCTAGGCCAGGGTTGCTAAGATAGCTAGCTCTGAATAACCATAGCTAACGCTAGCTAGGCCAGTCTTAGCACCAGTAACGTTGCCGTGTGCCGAACTGCATACAATACCTGGAAACTTAAAGTGATTATCATTAAAGACAGAAAGTCACGCGCCAGATAACTGCCTTTACAACTGCTATTGATATATGGCGGCCAACCTTCATTTCGGCGAGGTCTTCTCCCGCAAGAAGCTCCTTATTACTATCCCATGCCAACTTGTCTAACGTTAGCTTAACGCTAGTGGTGCTACATCGTTAGCACACTAACGTTACGACGCTTAGTAACTTTGTTGGGACTACAACGTTCAACCCAATTGTAAAATGTTAGATCTTGCTTTAAAAAGGGCGTTCTTTGCCGAGTGAATTTCAGCGGTTCAAGAATGAATGTTTTGCTTTCTGCTACATCCCTAAATTGAACGAGATGCAAGGTATTATTTAATTGTGAAACACTTCCCGTGGAGTTTGGCAACACGTTCCATATATCAGAGAACGGTGCGCATCGGGGCAAGGCCCGGCTCTGTGAAACAAAGACAGAGTGGCGGTATTGCCGTGGCGCTTAGCAAAACTTACCCGGAAGGGAGAGCTCGTTTAAAAACGTCCAGTTAAGAATAGGTCGCAGCCTGCATCTCTCTCAGTAACACATCTACTCTACCCAATCCTACTAACACTGGACACACAGACAGTTCCCAATTAAACACAGATCCACACTTTCCAGGAACACACTTCTCTGATAGCAGCAGTGTCACGACAATTGAGTATAATCTCACACTTCCGGATTCCCCTTCATAATAAAATGATTATTGATGCGTTTCAGTGTTTATTCATACAAAGTACAATTAAACAATTTATCAAAAGAATGAATATGGCTGAACGCATTATTCTACTAAATGTTAGCAGGGTGTTCACTTGAGTCTGAGACCCCGTTTACACGATGGGAAAACGCATATATTTTCATGCGTTTTGGCCTTTCATTTACACAAAAACTGAGGTTTTATCACGGAAAATGATCATTTCTAAAAAACTCCGGCCAAAGTGGAGATTTCTGAAAACTCCGTTTTTGTGT
>NC_046984.1:0-150000 GCF_009769545.1 Cyclopterus lumpus | reverse complement strand
TCTGAGCGTTTGGCTGCAGCAGCTGCCATCTTGAGGATGTCAGGGTTGCTTTTGGACTTCATGATATCTAACAAGGAAAAGGTGTCAGAGTTTAGATAAAGGGAAACTATAGAGTAAGAGTCTAGTCCTCAGGTGTACAGAATGCTAATGTGGCTCGCATTGAGTTGGGATCTCAATGAGGTGTGGACAGTATGGGGGCACGATCCAGACAATTTATAAAATGCAGGTCATCTTCCCCCAACTCGGGAGTTCCTCTCCAGAGAAGAGCAAAAGGGGAAACCAGACTGGAGCCCAGGTGAGACCTGTTCAGTTACTGCTGGTGAAAACACAACACATTTCCTCAACAGCCTCCCATCTAAGTCACAAACCACTTGATTTTTAAGATGTATTTTTAATATCTATCTAACCTCAGGTCCAACCATTCCCTCTAACTTTCTGTCACAGTGTGCCGCTGCTCTGATATTTTCTATTTGTTTAGGGTCCCTAATACCACGACTACCATGGCTAACTTTGGATTTAAATCTGAGAAATGTGTATTTTTAGTCTTGGGCTACATTTTGGTGGATAAATCAAATAAATGGTAAATGAAGTGTACTTATAGGCTCCAGCGCCCCCGCGACCCTAATGAGGATAAGTGGTATTGAAAATGGATGGATGGATGAAGTGTACTTCAACACTCAAAGCTCTTTAACACTACATGTCATCATTCCCCCATTCACACACTAAGGACAGGAGCTACCATGCCAGGTGCCCATCAGGACTCTAACGAAACCATTCATACCCATTTATACACCGGAGGAACAGCCTGCGGGAGCAATTTGAGGTTATGTGTCTTGCCCAAAGACACATCGACATGGACTAGCGGACCTCTGATTGAAGGATGACCCCACTCAGATGATTTATTTGCCCTAAATTGATGTAGCCTTAGATGGCAATTAGGGGGCCTTAATTATGCTAATTATATCAAAACCTGCTGCTCACATTAGTGTGCAGTTGAGAGTTTGATGAATGTGACTTGGACCACTTGTACAAGGAGGCATCACAGAAATAGTCCTAGCACAAGGCCCATGTGTTTCCATTCGTTCATACCATATCCTCCTCGCTCCACTTCCTCCAGCGACGGCTCCCCAAGTGCCTCATGAGCCAGCTGCAGCTGATCTCTGAGCCGGCCCAGATCCTGCTCTGCTTTGGCTTTGACAATGCTCAGCTCTGTGTAGATGTCCTTGTACTTATCTGTGGCATATTTCTTGTCCTGAAAACACATTGTTTGGCATTTCAGATAAAGGATAGTCATGTTGTCTTTTGGCAAGGAAATCATGATGATGTTACAGTGCTATCTTAAAAAAACACTGTACTCTTTGGGCAGCTTGGAGTTCGTCTTTCAGGGAGTTGATTTCCTGCTTCAGGTACTGGACCTCTGACTCCTTCACCCTCAGCATTACCTAGAGAAAAATATTGAAATAACAAAGGGAAGATAAACAGGGAAGGAAGCTGCCTCAGGAGCACCAGCTGCTTTTTAAAACCTCACAGGTACAGACTTGTTATCGACAGGATTTTATGCATATTTTTACATTTCATTGCTTGGTTGGAAGCTTTTTTTATGCTTGAACCTTACTTCTAACTCGTAGAGCTCTTTCCCGTGTATTGTGGTGTTTGCGTCACCCACACCGTCCTCAGACGTCATGGAGCGCATCTTGGTGATCTCTTCTGCTAGACGGTTGTTCAGCTCCTGAAAAAAAAAGAGGCTTAGAAGAGTTGAGCAGAAAGGCGGGTATTCTCGTGTGTACCTTTGATTGTGTTATGCACCTGGTTGTGTGCGTTGAGCTCCTGGTTCTCTCTCTGACACTGCCTGAGGGCCTGCCTCTCGGCCTCCAGCGCCTGGGCCAGGTGGGCGTTTTCCAGACATTTCTGGGAATACTGCTCGGACAATACCTCGATCTCCCGCTGGAAAGAACAAAGCTCCTCCCTAAAACACAACACAATGTCAAACTGTTAGACAATCTAATACCACTAGTTTGAGTTCAGGAGTAAAAAGGGTGCAAATACAGCTAGAAAAATCTAATTTAGTGAATCAGACAACCTTACAGTCCTGAGTCAGCGCTTCTCCCCAAACCACAAATCATATAAACTCTCAGTTTAATGAAATTCAGTTTGATTTATTTCTATTGGTCTTGATTTGCTGTCAACACCTAAAACCAAGTTCAGTGTTACAGAATGCTGAACAAGACATGAGCAACAGCTGCAACATCTGATACTTCAGCACTTTATCAGTACTCAGTTCAAATTACACCTTTTCCAACAGTCGGAATAAAAGCACATAAAGAACATCTAAGACTTCAGACCGCCAGATACTGGGTTAAAACCAACACCAGTTTCGTTTTGGAAATACAATGAATATGCATACAAATCTGTGTTTATTTCTACAACTGCAGTCAAAGGATCAAAAAGTAGGAAAACATATGAAGCCTCAGCATCAACCCACGCTCTTTTGGTTAATTTTCAACAGCTTCATTTAAAATATACACCAAATTTGGTGATGTTTGGATGTCATTCATTTAATGCATCTCTACAGTCCATCCCATGATATGAACTCTGTGTGTTGTGTTCCATTTCACTCGTTCTAAAACCCATACTTCATATATGGCATGGACAACTTACTCATGCTGTCTACGAATCTCCTCTATGTCTGCGTTTTCAGTGTTGTTGTTGGCCTTTCGAGCTTTGTCTAGCTCCTTTTCCAACTCTGTTCGGTGGGCGTTCTTCATCGCTTCAATTGCTAAAATAACAAAAAAGCACAAACAACTTTCATTTTCATAATGTATTCTAGAACTGTCTCATTACCAAGGTAGCGTAGGCAAATAAGGAAAGACATTTGTGATAAATGACTACAATAGCAGCTCTGTGCTGTCTCTGGTTTCTCCTGTTAGGTCAAAGGTTATTGAATTGAGGATGACATTTACCAGCGATGGTGGCAGCAGTCTCCTCTGCCAGCAATCGCTCTTTCTCCTCCTGTAGGTTCTCCAGCTCTCTCTGGTGTTTCCTCTGCAGCTCATCTATTACCTTCTGATGAGACTCTTCCATGGCAGCAAAGCCCCTCTCACAGGTGGCCTATGAGACAAATAAAACACGGTGCGACTGTGAGTTGATGGCCATCTGGACATGGACCAAAAGGTTCTCCTGACCACGTAAGCCAAGCAGGAACAAACCCCAGGCCCTACAAGCCACATCACCATCGTCATTCATGTCCAGCAAATCACTTGCAAGCTACAGCTTGTTAGCCATGAGAAAGTGGAACCTGTCTGAGTGTAGAAAGGGTTCCCAACACACTAAAGGAATGCACAGACAATGAGAGGAGGGGGTAACACAGTGTGTGCTTACATCTCCTACCCACAGAAAAACATTCACTGATGATGCTTATAAAATCCTTATTAAATCATGGCTGGAGCCTGGAGCTAATATGTAAATCCTAATCTGCCAAATATATAATGGAATGTGGGGTTAGGCGGAATCTAATACAATCATGATTAGCAGGCCGTCTGAGACACTGTAGTTCAAAGTTTCTTCAGCATAGGGCATTTTTGCTGTCAGGTTGACTCATCAATACACTTTTAGAAACAGCCATTACATTGCTATTGTAACTACAGTGTAAGTTTCCACAATAAGTGATTTCAATGGCCTTTCCACAAACCCAACTTTAGACCTCATCCTGCTTCCGGCCTCTATTCACTGCCACTAATCTGAGGGCAATGTTGACGGCTGTGCCCTGGCCTCTGTCCCTGTTTCTGCCTGTCTAGCTCTGGCCAAACAGCAGAAATGGAGGTCCAATGTGTTTTCATAGGGGTAAAGCCGCCTGAGAGCTCAGGCCCAGGAAGCTACTGTGACAGGCTGAACTGTCTCCCCCACAAAGGGAACGTAAACATCCTGCTCTGACATCAGACCACGCACAAGCTTTATTTAGACGCATGTTAGGCTTTGTATCTTATGTGTAAATATATCCTGGGTCATGGCAGGGGCATGGACTCACTACTCAGACATAACAGTGAGTATTAGTTAGCTAAGAAAGAAGATGAATATCTGAGCATCCATATATATATATATACACATATACACATATATAGACATATATACACACATATATATATATATATATATACACACATATATATATACATATATATATATATACACATATATATACATACATATATATATATATATACACATATATACATATATATATACATATATATACACATTTATAGGCAGGACAGGGCAGGGCAGAATCCAAAGTTTTAGAGATGTTGGCAACGGTGGATGTTAGTGTAGAGAAAGGAAGGAAGGAGGAAGCCGGAGAGCCCGGAGAGAACCCACGCTGCCACGGGGAGAACATGCAAACTCCACACAGAAGGACCGCTCCGACCGGGAATTGAACCCGCGGCCCTCTTGCTGTGAGGCGACAGTGCTAGCCACTACACCACCGTGCAGCCACATATATATATGTATATGTGTGTGTGTGTGTGTGTATATATATATATATATATATATATATATATATATATATATATATATATATATATATATATATATATATATATATATATATATATATATATACACACACAATGAAAAACCAATGTTGGGTTTTCATCAAGAGTAACTTAACAGGAAGCAGAGAGCGGGCCAAACATATTCTTGCTTTTGGTCTTTTCATGGGATTTGTTGGCAGTTGAAACAAATATATAGAAAAAACACCAGCTTTATCCTTTAAATACACAAAATAAAATATCTTACAATAAATGTGTCTGTATTTGTCCTTGTGACGAGTGGTTTTACTAAATAGTCGAGGTCTGCTCACTAGCTCTTTCCAGATATTTTAAATACATTTCACTGCCTCCACCAGCAAATTAAGCTGTTTCCATGGAGTTCCATACTTGGATCAAATCTTCACAACTGAGATCACAACTTAGTTCACTACACATGACTGCCAGATGCAGTTGAGAGCTTACTAGAAAAAGCCAATAAGTAGACCGTGAGTTAAAATTACTTGGTCAAATAATTAAAATGTTATGTCATCAACTGTTATTCAGGAAAAATAGGAATTAAGAGTAAACTGTTAGTAGAAACCGCCAAAGGCAAAGAGAAACTAAACTCATAGCTGAGATAATTTGAAATGATCATTCTAAATATAGTGTTAAAAGGGCAAATTATTTGCTTTTAACCATTTTAAATGTGGCATAGCAGAGGCAAAGGGTTAGATAAATAAGCACATTGAACTACGACCAGAGGAACTCATTTCAGAGGCTGATATGATGAGGTAGGTTTTTTCTTTGTGGATAATTGTCAGACAATGTTCCAGTTACAACTGATAAAACTTTAACAAAATGGGTTCCCAAGTACACGACACGCGTCAATGCTCACAAAAACCTGGAGCAGTTTAGTTTTCATGCAACACAGAAGAAAAGTGGTTTATACAACAAAGAGCAGAAGTAGGGTGAGCGAGGTTAGGTGGGGGAGGGGGTTTGGGGAAGGAAGGTGGATCTGAGAATGCCACAAAGCAACACAAGGCATCACATATGGAGGACAGCAAGGACAAGGAGCACTTCCACCTTCAGGTTTTCCAGGTCTTTCTCGTATTTCAGCCGCAGACTTGTAATGTCTCCCTGCCCTTCGCGGCGTCTCATCTCTTGGGTCATGACCGAGACCTGGGTGACCAGCTCTTGAATGCGCTCCTTCAAGGTGGATGTTTGGGACAAGGCGCGATACGGCGGTGTGTCCTCGTCAGTCAAGTTCTTGTCTGGGTTTGCTGGACTCATCATGCTTTTCAGCTCCTCCATTTCCTGGTCAAATCTTTCCATGAGGTTTCTCCTCTCCGTCTCATGCTTCTTCTTCAGGTTCTCCATGCAGTTAGTCAAAGAGTGGATCTCCTTCACTTTTTCTTCTGAACGGACACGCAGTGTCTCACCAGCCTTAGCAATTTTCTTCCTCAGCTTTTCAGCTCTCTGCTCATAGCAGTCTTTGACCTCTCGTAGTTCCTTCCTATGCCTGGCCATCATTTCATGAAGCTCAATGGATTGGTCAAGTGAGTCTATGGGCTCTCCTTCGATCTGGACCAAAGTTTGTGGCCCTGTGGCGCTTTTCAAAAAAGCCTCTGCCAGTTTGGACTCCAGATCTTTGGTGGCTTCTCTCAATTTAGGACAATTTGGACAATCCAAACTACCAATCTGAACCCCTGTCTGCTTTTGCTTTAATTCTTTTTCATGTTGGACTTTCAGCCTAGTGATCACATAAGACATGTGGGCTTCTGTTAGAGCATTACACAGATGTTGAGAGGTCTGTTTCTGTTCTCCATCTAAATCAAAGCTTGTTAGAGCCAAAAACAAAAGCTGGTCATCTTTGGCCAATGTCACACTAAATGCTATCTGCTGTAAAACATTTGACTTAGCCTCCAAGGTCTCTGTTAACTCTTTAAGAATCAGAGTATGCGTTTCATCATCAAGCCATCTGTACATGGCTGCAAAATAGGGCTCTGTCACTAGCTCACTATCAGCTTTTACTTGTGGACAAATCCTTCTAGTGATGAGCATCAAGCGCTTCTGTGCCATCATCTGCTGTGCCACACCCCTTTCCCGGCAGTCTGTGTTCTCCTCTGGTTGGATTTCAGGGGAACCCAACAGCTGGCTCCAGAACTCTCCCTCCATTACCAACCTCATGTCTTTCTGACTCACACAGAGTGGCTCTTCTTTTGAATAACCAAATAAAGTACTTTTTAAATCACATAGCATTTTCTCTACACTAACATCCACCGTTGCCAACATCTCTAAAACCTGATTAATCGCCTCAGACTTCATCTCAATCTCTTCTATGACTTGCTTCAGAAGTCCTTTATCATCAACCTGCTTCTCTCCTGCCTCAACACACTTGCTAAGTGTCTTTTCAACTCTACCTTTCTTTTCTTGTAGCATTCTTATTTTATTTTCTGCTTCCAGTAGCTCCTTTTTACTGACCAGCTTAGATTCCTGGTTTAGTGTGATTAGTACACTATTATTGGCTTCAAGTTCCAAACAGCGCTGCTTTTTAGACTGAAGGTTTGCATCCATCTCAAATAACTTTGCTTGTGAGGCTTGGAGGAGCTCTTCGTTTTGCTCTCTCTCTGAGAGGTCCTCTTGCTCATCAGCGTGGAAGCCCAGACCCTTCAACTTGGCCTCATTCAACTGTAGCTTCTTCTCAGTGTCTTTTAGGGTGTTGCCAAGCACCTCCAATGTAATCAGAGCTTCATAAAGCCTCAAGGATTTCTCATTCAGCTCCCTCTCATAATACTCCCCGTCTATAGTGTTTGCCCGGCTTTCAGCCAATTCAGCCTTCAGTCTTTTCAGCTCTTCCATGACGAGCTGATGCTGTTTGCCGCCCTGCTGGCCAATCAGCTCCACTTTCAGTTTGTCAATTTCTCTGTCAGCCTCAGTCAGCTGATTGACCATCTCCTGACACCGTTGTTTCAATGCCCCGTTTTCACTAGTCAAAAGTTCAACCCTCCGAGAGAGCATCCCATTCGTCATCTCATTTGTCTCTGAATGGTGAGCAATTTCTGTGAGGGGTCCATAGGGGCTTTTTAGGTTTTCAAAACTTGGCTTCTGAACCGTCACCACCAAATCCTCCATGGTAAGAAGATGGGCTTCATACTCACGGATGCTTTCACCTGCCTTAGCTAAACTCTTTTTTAATGTTTCATTTTCTATCTCCTGTTGGTACTTCCAACTCTCCAAGACATTCTGAAGTTGATGTGTCTCTGCTGTCGCTTGATTACAGTTATGGAATCTCAACAATTTTTCCATCTCCGTTAGGGACAGAGGTTTACCAGCTAATGAATCTTCTAGTTCTTGAATTGCCTCTGTGCTCTCCTGGAACAAAAAGCTAACTGCTTTTTGAACAACTTCAGAGGCAGGGCCTTCCACAATGGATGGTTTTGGGGATTCAGAAAAGTGAGGTTCCTTGATGGGTAGGTGAGAAAGCGAGAGGCCAAGCTGTGCCTGCATGTTACGCTTCTTCAGCTCTTGCAGCTTCAGGAGCTCTTTGGTCTCCTGGTACTTCTTTGTTAAACTCTGTGCTTGAGAACTAACCAGTTCGGACCTCTTCGTCTGGGGCATCACATCAGCCTCCAGACCCAAAGGGTGCTCCGGCTTGAAAAAGGGGACCAGAGAGTTGGTTAACACACAGCAGGGGAGACATTAAGCTTGGTAATAACTTTCAGCGGTTTCACTACCAATTATTTTCCCCATTAATAAAGTGACATTACACAAAGATTTCCCACACTGTGTACATCAACAGTGATTCTAAACAAATGCAAGATTCCCTTAAGTTTTAATGGTGTACATTCAAAGTAAAGGAAAGAGATTAAATGGCCAAGTTAGTTAATCATAACAGAGCATGCACATTAAATGGTTAAAGGTAGTCTTCATGTGGTAAGTAATGCGATATTAGTTGAAGCAATATGGTTTACTCAGGGATGGAAGGCACACCAGGTCCTACAAACACTTTTCTGAGGTTCTCTGGTCCAAGCTCATGTAGCAAAGCAATTCTTTTCTGAGTGGAGATAGTGAATAGTATTATGGAACTTAAAACAAATGTCCAAATATAATTCATTACCAGTGTTTTTCTAAAACAAAAAGCAAGACAAAAATTGCACTCAACCATAACCAACTGAATCATCTATAAAAGTAATCATTCAGCCTCAAAAACATCAATACATCCACACACAGGTCAAGAAATTACACACATATGTTGCCAATACATAGCTTCAGTATACAATCACAGTGCCACAAATGTCTGTATAGCAGTTAATAGAAGATGGGAATCTGACGTCCATGCAAATACTATAAAACAAGCCAAGAGGTTATTATTCATACATACGTACAGCTACTGTATCAGTGACAATGGAGGTTAGTATCACTCTAAATTGAATTATAAAAATTAAGTGATCAACTAAAGTACAAAAAAATATAAGGCTATAAATATTACCAAGATTATCTAAAATGATATGATAAAACTTTAATTTACAGATCAATAAACATAAGAACCGTAAATTCTAAATGGAAATACAAAAGATTATTTTTTTATTTGGATCATGTCTTTGTTTTCATTTGTCATTAGCACTTTTCCATTTGAATTTTCTTTATTTGAACTGTATGTAAAGAAGGGGACACAGATGTCAAATGACAAGTGTGTTTCTACTCACAAGAAGTTTTTAGGCTTGTCTGAGCTGGAAAGGTTGGTGTATAAATATCAATGAAAAGCAACTAAGTGTAATGAAAACATTAGTCCTAGCAGTATTTTAATTGTCTATTTAGTTTAGAGTTAAATAATGCTCAGAAAGTAACATCATCGACCACAATTGAGTTCCTTGGTCCATAATCAACGCAATAATGAAGTCACTGCAAGCATGAGTTCAGATACAGTGCAGGCTTATAATACAGAGGTAGGAGATTAACTAGTAGAAGCCAATGTAGTAATAAAATGTCAATTTCTTTTTGACATGCAATGAACTCATGCAAAGGCACATATCTGTCGCCATGGTGTTGTTTTGATGTCAGTTTGTTTGATGTTTTCTTACAATAAAATACAACATGCAAAGAATGTTACAACATGGAGGAGAAAACACTGCTTAATTGAGAATATACGCTTGTAATCTACAATAGGATTTCACATCATAGCAGATGCAGCAGCACACACAGAGACTTAAAACTCACCGGAGAGATGTAACCAGTCCGGACGTCCGGAGTTGTTCTCAGCTGGAGCTCCAGGTCCTGCTTGTGCTTGTTTGAGTCAAGGAGCTGCTGGTGACAGCACTCCAGCTGAGACTTCAGATTCTCTATCTGCTGGAACAGCAGGGGAGCGTTTGTAATAGTTAACAATGGTCTTTGTTTAGCCACTGATGGGGTTATGGCCTAAACAAATCATATTTCATATTTCAAAAAAGTGCCAAATTGAAAAGGGTGAATATTTTGTAAATGATTGTTCTTTGAGTTGGCAACATTATAAAAGTGAAAGCCTAGCTGTGTCTTGGTTAACTGCTCTCTGCATGCTGCTGTTTGTGTATTTTGCCAACAATGTTTTTTGTGAAAGAAGAAACGTGACCATCTAACCACAAGAAGGAAATGTGGCCAAACGTTATATGGGAGAATAGTGAGACTCATTCATTCTATTTCATGTTCTGCTTATTGTTAACATGGTTTGCAACTTGTTGTGTTACTTAAGTTGCCATTAACTGAATAGAATAAACATACCCCTTGCTTGTAATTCTCCAGCAGCTGCTCCAGCTCAACAGTGTCTCTGGATTGCAGAGTGGTGGGGAGAAGCACCCTCCTCTCCTCCCGTATGGGTGTGTTCTCCACTTGTTGCCAGTGTTGTTCAATCACCTCCTCCACCCTCTGCTGCCCCACCACAGACATGGGACCCAATGAATCGGTTTGTCCGACTCCCTCGCCGCTCTCACAGTCTGTCCTCCCTCTTTCGTTAATGGATGTTTGCTCCGTTGATGAGCTAGTCACAGACTCATACCTCTTCCGCCGCTCTTCTCTTCTCCGACTGTGCTCAAGCTCACCAAGTTCTGTGAGGAGGCTCTCTGCCTCTTGGGCCCGCTGCTGAGCCAGAGCCTGAGCGATGGGTCTGAACTCGGCCCAGTCAAAGGTCTTAGAGCGACCTTCTCTTCTGCGTTCACGCGCCCTGCTCTTTGTGACAACCGGAATGGATTCTCTCTCCACAGACGAAGCATCAGAGGAGGGAGAGTCCTGGGTGACGTCTGGCCTAACTAGACCCTCCAAAAGAGAGAAGGAGCCATGATCCTCAGTTGAGCTGGAAGGCATTGAGAAAGGCAGTCAAGTCAGTTTTAGCTTCTAAATGTTCATTGGCCATGTCCTAAAAGATGCTCTCCAGTCCTAAACCCTAAAGTTTACTGGGTGTGGCTGTGTTGCACTTGTCAGAGACATTCTGGCCTCTGGCTAATGTCCACCATTGGTTCTTTTTACCACTCCACTCAACTGGCTTTATTAGCATGATGTAACACAGTACATATTGTCAAAAGTATTATCTTGACTGTGTTTATTTTCCAGGGACGCAAATTGTGCCTCTAAATCATTCAAATGTACTTGTAATAAATATACCACCTATTGATAATAATCATTTGACAATATATAATGTTAGTATCCAATGATGCCTTTATTAGTTAATCATTTTATATTTACGTACACATAAAACTTGCCGTTATTGTTTGGTTTATGTCACTTCTACTGCAAAGTCTATGAAGCAAGCGAAGAATGCTGATATAATAATGATTAAACTTAAATACAGTGAGAACGTATCTGCCATCATATCAATCAAATGAGACGTTAATGGTTTTTTCTTTTACAATCAACACTTGATGTGATGCCAGAAGACATGACACTGCTGCCTCCAGCTCAATCATTTATCACAGTTGAAAAGTGTGCGCAGCAAAGCTGACATAGGACTGACCTTGCCACATCAGGGGCAGGGGAGGGTCTGACATTCTTCATGACTGCCTGGATCCAGTTCCTGCGTATACCTGCTGTCATGGCCGACAGAGTGTGCACTACCTCCTGAGTCTAAACATTTAAAAGCACCATTACATTTACAATGTGATCTTATATGTAATGTGCTCCAACTGCCATACATTAAATATCAATTCATTATGAGGAGTTCTGTTTTTGTTTAGTCTAAGGATTGGGTAAACAGACAGACATAATTTAACCCTTCGGAAATAGTTAGGAGCAGTTCACTTGGGTTCAGTTTCTCTCTCAAGGACACTTCAACAGGCCAACAGCTAAAAACTTGTATTCGTTTCTGATTAATTTATCAGTATACAGAGAACCTCCGCAACATTTATTACATAACAAAATACTAAATCTATAGAACGATACCTATTTAAATCCTTAAAAAGTGAGAAAAACTGGACATTTGGACTTTTCATGACTGGATATATATTGCAGATATCTGTAATTAAATGTTTCCAATCATAAGAAAATGTCACAAATCCACAACCTCATTCTTCCAAGGAAAGATTACAGAAAGATTAATTTGGGCTTTCAAGTGGAGCATTTGTCAGATTAAAACTTGTGTGATAATTTGATATTATTCCAATTTTACGGAGCATTCTTTAGACATGTATACAGCTCATTCACAATATGCTTCTTGGTATGTGGGAGGAAGACAAAACACTCTTTCTATGATATTATAAGTGCTTGAAAAACATTTGTCCTTTATGAAAAGGCAAAGCTTCTTACATGTATTTGGAAACCATAGTTGCGTTGAGCCTGGTATTCAGTTACACTGTAGCAAGTAGACAGGTCAATCTCACCATCCAGGTCAGAGGCCTGAGGTAACGCAAAGACAAGAGACAAGGGGCAAACATGAAATAAAACAATGCACTGTTTAACAGAAATTATACAATAAGTATTCACAGAAAATAATAGGCTCACCTCCTCTGCAATGGAATCCTTGTAGTATCTCAGGCTGTGATCCGTCAAAACAAACCAGTATTTCTTCCACTACAACGTGGACAAGGAAAAAAAAGGCAAAGATGGGGTTCTCACATCCACAGCATGTTAAGATATATAAAAGAGGTAGTCACATATTGTACATCATTAACGCCTGTGTTGCAATGGCACAGAGTATGCCTCTCTCCGTATCATATAAAGATGTATTTTAAAGGCCTTCAGGCTCCACCCTGGTCTAGTCCAAGACACAACATCTAAGTGTGACCACACCTCTGTAAAGTGCTTTACGTGGTCAGCTCAGATGCTGTTTGAACTGGTGTTTCACTCCCTTTTTGATGACCCAATTCATTTTCATACAGAAACTTTATTTACTCAACTGTGTAAATGCATCTGGATGATATGAAGTAAGATATGCTCTTTCAATTTGGGTTTTACGTATGATTTTTTAAAACTTAAATTCTACATAAACAAAAAAACACAAATAATTAGGAATGTAATCATATATTTAGCTGTAGTTGGCACTTCGATTAACAGTTCATAACGTACCTGGCCTTGATCATCCAGCTTCACCATCCAACCTTTCTTGAAGTTCAGTAAATCTGGCTAAAAAAAAAAAAGTAAAGATGTTGAAATGTCTGAACAAAAGGATGGTGCCATGTCAAACTGTTCAACGTGCAAAATGTCATTTTGCCATGTCATTATTCTTTCTGAAAGTTTTGCAGTAGATTACCACCACATAATTTAAAATATGATAAAATAGAGCAGACTCCAAATTGATCCTGAAAGTTAAAGTAGCCTGAAACAATTCCTAAACAACACTGAATATGTCAAATAAAATGACTAAAGCACATGCTCACTCAGTCAGCTGAGGTAGAAGATTACCCTACCAATAGATCAAATACTGTCTAAATGTGGTCCACTCGTCCAGGGAGACTTTGTGCTACTTTAGCTGAGGATGCAGACCCCAGTGCTGTGATTCCACACAGTAGAAGAAACACACACGCATGTGAAGGGTGACCTCAGGAAGCAGTGGTCATTTGCGATATATACTTTCACACACAGACATACAAACACCTGTCTCGCTTGTCTGGCTGACAGGAATGCAGCAATTAACCACAGAATGGGTGCAATGAATACACGCAGCAGGCAAAGTCTGCACACAGAGGGAGCCGAATGAGGAGTATAACCTGGAGAGGAGAGGGCTGCATTGCCCCCCATAGCATGGAGGTTTGCCTACAACATTCACATCCTCACACCACCACACCATGCCCCAAGAAACATTGGGAAAATTCACACCTATAGCTATTTCCCCAGGAAAATGAGGGAATACGTTGGTTACTGAGCAGAGCTGTCATGCTCTGGACGACCACATAGACCAGGGGTATTCAACTAAAATTTAAAGAGGTCCAGTTAGAGAAATGTTCTTGAAGAAAAGGTCCAAAAGATCATAATGTACAATTAAAACACTTTTTAATAATATTTATTATCACGTAACATGTTCTTAGAAACTGCTCTTTCAGGGACACATCTGCTTGGAGATCAACCAGTTGCATCTGGAGAGGCCCAGGATTTACCCATTTAAAGTGCTGTGTGACTTCCTTTGAGAAGCCCCTGACATCAGTGATGATGAATGGGTTCTGAATGAACATGGTGAGCTGCTGTCCAAAGCTGAAGCTGTCAAAACGGTTGCTGAAGTTTACGATTAGCTTATCAATGAAGTCAACACAAGAAGACACATCTCTCTCTCCCTGAACCTGTTCCTGCACTGCTGGGAAGTGTGCAGTCTCCCTGCAGGTCTTCCTTGAACAACTCAAGTTTCTTTTGAAAGGAGCGCACAGCTGTCATCAGTTCACAAATTGAATTGTCCTTGCCCTGTAGCCTCAAATTCAGTTCATTCAGATGTGAAGTGATATCAACCAAAAAGGCCACATTATCCATCTGTTTCTCATTTTCTAAAAAGAGAGAAAACGGTGTTGCCTTCTGATGTCTTAGCTCTGACAAAAAAGATGGTACTTCTCTCCTGATGGACCAAAAGACCCTCCCTTTGCTGAGCCATCTCACATTATTATGCAGCAAAAGATCATTGGCATCAACTTCTCTGAGGAATTTCCTCAGCATGTGGTGCTGGGTGGAAGAAGATGCCCTGAGAAAATTGATCATTTTCATCATTGTATTCATCACCTCAGCATCTGACAGGGAGGCACAGAGGACAGATTGATGAATGATGCAATGGTAAACTATGATCTCTGGATTGTCCTCTTTCAGTCTTGCTACAGCTCCTTTCTCTCTCCCTATCATAGCAGGGGCTCCATCTGTGGCTATTAAAACCACTTGTTTTGGCTCTATTCCTCTCTTCGTTAACATCCCCTTAATGGCCAGGTAGATATCTTCTCCTCTTGTACTGGTCTGAAGGGGAGTGACACCTAACAGGTCTTCACAGAATGCTTTCTAATCTGACGTACACTAACAGCTGAGTATTGTCACAGATGTCAGTGGACTCATCAAACAGCTAAGCCTACACATGGTGCCTTTTGCATGGCTTCATTTAGCTGGGTTAGCACGTCCTGAGTTAATTTCTCACTTCTCTTTGTGGCAGATGATGGTGACATGGCTATTTGCTTTATCTTATCACAAAGCTCTTGTTTTGGTTTTCCGTCAAGTAGTGTTTCAGCGACGACACTCATGCATTCTTTGACAAGCCCTCCATCAGTAAATGGCTTTGTGTTGACCCAAAATCCAAGCAACTCTGAGGGAACACTCATGAGCACGTTGTTGGGCCGTGAATGTGTGGCTCAGGATCCTGGTGGACTGTTCATATTGGGCTGTGAGACCACTTATTTTCTGTGATCTCACTTCAGATTTGAGTGGGTATGTTTGTTCAAAACTTTTATGTTTTGTCTCATAATGGCGTTTCACATTGGCACTTTTAATAAGTGCCACGGTTTCTGAACATATAAGACACACTCGTTTTGTGCTCCCTGTGGGGAGTATGAACAGAAATGAGTCTGTCCATTCCGGATTAAATGCTCTATTTTCGCTGTCCACTTTTCTTTTTTATGTTTCGCTCAGTTTTACTGTCTCACTCGACTTTTTCTCAACTTTCTCCGGCGCAGTCGTCTGTTTCTCTCCCTTTGTTTTCTACATGTATCGCTATCTTTTTTTTTCTTTCTACCGTCTTTTCATGTGTAACCTGCCTCTAACTTTCTCATCTGTCTGCGCTGTCTGTTAAGAGACGTAATATTTACCAGCGAGAATGCATAGATTTGATTGGCTCAGTGGTATCACGTGGGATGGCTTAACTCGCATGCAATTGGTCTGTGCGTTTCCTCATCCACTAAACCACTACAGCAAAGACAGCAAAAGCTGCGCCGCGACGCCGGTTAAAAATAAAACCGCCCTGTCAGGTTTTAAATCATAAATCATCTTCTGTTGTGGCTGGCGGTCCGGGTCCGGATGGGACGGCTTCTGGGTCCGGACCCGGACCGCGGTCCGCCAGTTAGTGACCTATGACATAGACCTTTCTCTTAAAAATGTATCCTCCCAACTCTGCTACCTAACCGAATGTAGTTTCTCGCAACAACCCAGCGACCTCTCTCTACAAAGCTGAAGACCTGGCACTAATGCTGACCTTGGAGCCTTTAGTTGAGAAGAACAGGAGAGGCTTTGTCTGCTACACCAGAGACACACTGAAGCACGGTGGCGTTCAGACAGAATTTCAAGTGTGGATTAATGTTGGATCAAGAATCAATTCAATTCAATTTCAATTCAGTTTATTTTGTATAGCCCCAAATCACAAATTAGAAAGGGCTTTACAATCTGTACACAAACGACATCCCTGTCACAGGACCTCACATCGGAACAGGAAAAACTCCCCCAAAAATCCAGATTTCCACAATCCATGCAAACAGAAGGAGGTAGAGACGAGGGGTCATGGCAGGAGGCGTGGCCATTGAGGCAGGAGGCTGGCCCATTAGGTCGGAGGCATAGCAAAGGAGGCGGGCCAATGAGGCATGTGGCCAGGCCCAGACCATGGCGTAGGGGCCGATGCAGGAAGCTGGGGTAAGGAGTCAAGGGCAGGGCCCAGGAGCCAGGTTCCAGATACAGCCAGGTCCAATGGACCCTGTGAGGCGAGAAGGCAAAGACTCCGGGGAAGAAGTAGAGTTAGTAATGTGCAATGAAGAGACGTGAATTCATCCAGAAAGAGAGAGAGAGAAGAGGAGAGAGGAGCTCAGTGTATCCTAAGATGTCCCCCAGCAGCCTATAAGCCTATAGCGGTATATGTAGGGGCTGGACCAGGCCAAACCTGATTCAGCCCTAACTATAAGCGCTATCAAAGAGGAAAGTCTTAAGTCTACTCTTAAATGTGGTAATTGTGTCTGTCTCCCAGACTGAAAGTGGAAGCTGGTTCCATAAAGGAGGAGCTTAATAACTGGCTCCCATCCTACTTTTTAGGACTCTAGGAACCACAAGTAGCCCCGCATTTAGTGAACGCAGCTCTCTAGTGGGGCAATATGGTACTACAAGCTCCTTAAGCTATGATGGTGCATCACCAATTAAGGCTTTGTAGGTGAAAGAAGAATTTAAAATGTGATTCTTGATTTTACAGGGAGCCAGTGCAGAGCAGCTAAAACAGGAGTGAGTACACGAGCTGCAGCATTACAGATCAACTGGAGAGATGTAAGAGACTTATTAGAGCAGCCTAATTTGCAATAATCTAGTTTGGAAGTAACCAACGCCTGAACCTTTTTTTCTGCATCGCTTTGAGACAGGATGTGCCTGATTTTTTAAATGTTACGTAGGTGAAAAAAGGCAGTCCTTGAGATTTGTTTTACGTGGGAGTTAAAGGACAAGTCTCAGTCAAAGATAACGCCAAGATTCTTTACGGTGGTGTTAGATGCCAGGGCAATGCCATCTACAGAAACTATATCATTAAATAATTGATTTCTAAGGTGTTCTTGGACTAGTAAAATTATTTCTGAGTTGCAGGTCATCCAGGTTTTTATGTCTCTAAGACACGCTTGGAGTTTAGTGAGCTGGTTGGTTTCTTCTGGCTTGATCCATAGATATAATTGAGTATCATCTGCAAAACAATGAACGTTTATGGAGTGTTTCCTGATAATGTTGCCCAAAGGAAGCATATGTAAAAAGGTAAATAAAATTGATCCAAGCACAGAAACTTGTGGAACTCCGTGATCAACGTTGGTGGTCATTAAGGCTTCATCGTTTACAAATACAAATTGAGATCGATCTGATAAATAGGATTTAAACCAACTTATTGCGGTACCGTTTATGCCAATCTACTGATCTAGTCTCTGTAATAGGATGTCATGATCAATGGAGTCGAATACAGCACTAAGGTCTAACAAGACCAGTACATAGATGAGTCCTTTATCTGATGCAATCAGAAGGTCATTAGTCATTTTCACCAGTGCTGTCTCTGTGCTGTGGTGTTTTCTAAATCCTGACTGAAACTCCTCAAATAAACTATTCTGATGTAGAAAGTCACACAACTGATTTGCGACTACTTTCTTAGAGAGGAAGGGAAGGTTAGAGATTGGTCTGTAGTTAGCAAACACCTGTGGATCAAGAGTGGGCTTCTTCAGGAGAGGTTTAATTATAGCTACTTTGAAGGACTGTGTAGATGGCCTGTTAGTAAAGATACATTGATAATATCTAATAGAGAGGCGCTAATAAAAAATGTAAAACTTCTTTAAGCAGCCTTGTCGGGATGAGACAGGTAGACGGTTTAGAAGTAGAAACCGTTGAAGACAATTGGTCAAGGTTGATGGGAGAAAAGCCATCCAAATATACACCAGGGTATACAGCCGTTTCCAAGGCCACCCAAGGACAGATTGGCACTGGTTGAGGACAGGAGATCATCAATGTTGCCTCTAATAGTAAGAATCCTTTCATTGAAGAAGTTCATGAAGTCATTACTACTGAGGTCTATTGGAATACACGGCTCCACAGAGCTGTGACTCTCTGTCAGCCTGGCTACAGTGCTAAAGAGAAACCTGGGGTTGTTCTTATTTTTCTCTATTATTGATAAGTAATAGGCTGCTCTGATGCAAGATGTTATCATATGCTGTATCATCTGCCTTGGCCCTGCTGATGCGCCCCACCCCTCTCTACCTCCTGCTGTGTCATGGATTGTGGAGGTCCACATTCTGTCATATTTATTGAATGTATTTATGTAACTCTGTAACTCTGTTCATTCTGTACACATGACATCTATTGCATCTGTCCATCCGGTGAGAGGGATCCTCCTCTGTTGCTCTCCTGAAGGTTTCTTCACTTTTTTCCCTGTGAAAGGTTATTTTGGGGGAGTTTTTCCTGATCCAATGTGAGGGCCTGGGACAGGGATGTCGTATGTGTACAGATTGTAAAGCCCTCTGAGGCAAATTTGTAATTTGTGATATTGGGCTATATAGAATAAACTGAATCTTTACATATCTAACAATCTTCTTGACAAGAGCACTAGTTTCTTTGCAGTTCATATGCAGGCTTTTTAGCAGTATTCTGGGACACAATGTGTAGCATAAAACTGAAGCAATCATTTGATTCATTGTTTGAAACTAAATTAATCTGCATCTTAAATTTTAACAAATAATTCAAGCAAAAACACCAATCATGACCTAGCAAGCCAACAAATGCTTTCAAGTAGTGTTGAGATCCCAAAAGAGCTGCCCTGAGTGAAAGGGTGGACTTTAAGATCAGGCCAAGGAACTATAGTCCTATAGCTTATATACAAAATGAGTGGAACCTAAAAGTTCATTTTGCATTTGTGTAGTGTGATTTAATAACCATGAGGTAATATGTAATGTTTATTCTGTGTGTGTAGGTTAACTTGTCTTGCAGATGATTGTGCATAGACAGTGTTTTAGGAACTGTTGTGGCTAGTGAAGGGAATTGTTTATACACTGCAGGGTCACCCTGCTCTGATCCGTACATGAAGACTGTTCAGCTGAAATCCTTTGCTTTTATAAGAAGTTAAGCAACGTTGGTGTTGAATACTTTTATTTAATTCTGTGGACTGAAATCACTTAATGGGTGGAAACTGTGAAATGTTACGATCAGCTCAGGAAGGACCAGTAAAATAGTGACCGAAGAGAATGTGAATCAAAATGTGTGTGCATCAAACCGAAGAAGAGAGGGTGTCGAAAAAGTGTGCCTGTGACTATGAGACTGGGTGTAAGTGTTTGAAAGAGGTGGGAATGGCACAGCTGAGGACGATAAAAAAAAGAGAAGAATCGCAACATCGAGAGGGATTTGACGCGGGACACCATCCGGTATTCAGCTGAGAACAATAGAACATTGTCCGGGACAAACATCTGAGAACTTGTTATCTGCTCACAAATTAGTGTAGTTCTTATACACACAGAACACGAAACATCTTGGCTACATTTTTTTATATATCTGTACGTATCCTGCATCTCTGACGCATTATGAAAACTTTAATCCACGCCTTCATCACCTCCAGAATTGACTATTGCAATAGTATACTTTATGGCTTTATCTTCCAAAATCCTAAACAAACTCCAATACATCCAGAACTCTGCTGCTCGCCTGCTCACCCACTCCCGCTCCCGTGATCACATCACCCCTGTTCTCCAGGACCTTCACTGGCTCCCCGTTCCACAACGGATCCAATACAAAGTCCTTCTCCTCACTCACAAAGTACTCCATAATCAGGCCCCCTCCTACCTCACAGACCTGCTCCACCACCATAGTCCATCCCGTTGGCTACGCTCCTCTGATGCCAATCTCCTATCCATCCCACAGGACCAAGCACCGGACGTGGGGGGACAGAGCCTTCTCCATATCTGCCCCCTCCCTCTGGAACTCTCTCCCCAAACTCATCCGAGACTGCACTGATCTTTCCTTATTCAAATCGCAAATCAAAACCCACCTGTTCAGAACTGCTTTTAATGTGTGACTGTTTGTTTTAGTTTTTTATTAGGGTCCGAGCGACTCAGAAAGTCCCTATTTGTTTTACCTGTATTTTAGTTATTCTTATTTTTAGGATGTTATAATTATGTGAAGTGTCTTTGAGTATCATGAAAAGCGCTATATACAGTTGATGCATTATTATTATTATTATTATTATTATTATAGTCCTAAAAGGACGCAATAAACTCACTATGGACGTGTCCAGGGGACGCAGAATCACTCTTTACATTTTTTTAGAAATGAGGGACAGGAGACAACATCATGGCTAATTTCCTCTCTGCTTGGATCTGTAACAGCTGTCCAGTACCCATGTTCATCGTCTAAATTATTGCAGGAGACACTAAATATCCCTGCTTGCAACATACTACAGACTTTCAAAGGACATCTTTTAACTACAACTAGTCAAGTTTCATGTTTGTGATGACTCAATTCATTTTCTTATTATATGACATTTGACATTGACATTTTGATCACTGTATGCATTAAAATCGTTGGTAGTCACAGAATATTCTGTAAACCCTGGACCTTGATGAGGCTGTTTTACAAAAACAAAAGATGAGTAAACACTCACCGTCATGACTGACTCAGTGGTCCTTCTGTCCAGGGACTTGGCTCTCCTCAGAGGCAGATGGGCGGAGGGAAAATCCAGACCCTGGCCTACGTCATGCCTCTGCACCTAAACAACACACGTGCAAGTTTGTCTACATCAGTGGTTCTCAAACTTTTTCTGTCGCGCCCCACTTCGGAGGAAGAAAAATGTTCGTGCCCAACTGCCCCAACAAAATTGTAACAAAATGTTTTTTGTAACTCCTCCATCTGTGCCTTTTCAAAGTATATGCATGTGTAACTTAACAAAGATAAAATAAATGATAAACTGAGTCCACCTCCTCTTTGCAGAATAATATGTGTATGGATAATATGTGTACAATTTCAATTATATTGTACTGTCTTGTATGACATATGTCATGTTTAATACTGAGCTCAAAGACTCGCGACAACACTTTTCCTGGTGAGAGCCACTGAGCTTCGCTGTGAAACAGCTGAAAGCTCCGCTCCCGTCTCTCCACACAGTGCGGAAAACAGTCGTGCTTTCGGGGGTCTTGTTTTTATTAAATTGACTACACTGATAGCATCGGTCAAAACCTTGTGTAGTTCACGGCACATCTAATAATAATAATAATAATCCATTTAATTTATATAGTGCTTTTCAAGATACTCAAAGACACTTTACATTATACACCGTAGACACAGCTACGGGGAGCAATGCAGGGTTAAGTGTCTTGCTCAAGGACACATCGACTAGGGCGGGGATTGAACTGCCAACCCCTTGATTGAAAGACGGGCATGCTAACCACTGACCCATAGTCGCCCGAATCTAGCGCCATCTAGCGCCTCTCTGTGAATGACAGTGTGTCCATTGACCTGTAATACCTCGGCGCCCCACAGTTTGAGAACCACTGGTCTACATTGTTTTTATACCCATGGTTAATTAACTAAAAAATATGTAAACAAATAAATATAAAATAATGGCACTTTTTACTTTTTGAGATTCAACATGTGAAATACAGATATCACAGATGATATTTAGTACGTCATCTGATTTGGTCTGTTTGGGTGGGTGGGCAATTATCTACTGTGGAGAAATGTCATGACAACCTGCTCCGCTCAGAGCAAAAGACAATGAAACAAAAACACACTGATAGCAGAAGTGTCCTTGAGCAAGACACTGAACCCCCAGTTGCTCCCCGGGCGCTTGACGGCAGCCCACTGTTCCTTAATGACTAAGGTTGGGTCAAATGCAGAGAAGAATTTCCCCACGGGGATCAATAAAGGATATATTATTATTATTGCTAAAGTGTGTTAAGTGTGTGGAATTTATAGTTTTCTTTTTTATCGTGCCATTGAGAATTGTGGATTTTCACTGATATTAAATGGTAAATGGACCTGTACTTGTATAGCACTTTTCTAGTCTTCTCAAAGGCTTCACTCAAAGCGCTTTAACACTACTTATCATCATTCACCCATTCATACACTGATTGCAGTGGCTAAGGTTCAACCTGCCCATTATCACTGTAGACACAGCTACGGGAGCAATTTAGGGCTAAGTGTCTTGCCCATGGACACATTGAGATGGGCTAGCATAGCCGGGGATTGAACCCCCGATCCTCTCATTGAAGAACAATCCTGCTCTCCACTAAGCCACAGTCACCCCAGTATCAACTACTCACACACACATATATGGGTTACCTCTCTGTGGAAGTGCCTGTGCTCACTTCGGCCCCGTCTGGCTGCACTCCTGCTTAATTCTTCCACCTCCAGTTTCTCTGGATTCTCCAGCTCCAAGGCCTCCAACTTCTCAATAACAACGCAGCGGCTGCAACACACACACACACACACACACACACACACACACACACAGACAGAGAGAGTAAAAAGAAGTGTAAAATCAGTGGTGTCGCCTCAAAACCAATCCATAAATAGTTGACTTGCTGCTCTGTTTTTTTTTTATCCGCCGTGTCATTCCAGCTGATGTCTGGTTCACATCTAACAAACACATTAAACACACAGGAATGACTGTAGAGGTAGAGCAATACTTGGCCTGATAGCAGCGTGCTGTCTTTGTTGATAGGTGAAATAACTAATCAGCCTCTAATTTAACATGCAAATGTTAGTGGACTGCTTCTTTGGAATCTCAACTCCATACTACACAACACTATGGTCTGGAAATACTTGAATCTCTGGCTTATCCTTTTACAGACACACACACACACACACACACACACACACACACACACACACACACACACACAAACACACACAATTCTGTGACGAAGTTTTGATGTGCACACATAAACCATCACAACTGCTGTGGTTCTAATGGGAGGGATAAGTAATGGCTGTATATACTGGGATTTGTGAGGCCATTTGAATATCCTTTGTGTGCATTTCTGAGAAGATCTGTTTCATATTTTTTCTTTCTTTTTTTTAACTGTAAGCATAGACTGTATGAACACACAGTCACTGTACTTTCCATTCAGTAATCTGCCTCTCGGTCACTGCTGCTGTTTGTAAAGAGATCATAGGTCAGACACACGTCAGAAACAGCAACATTTCAAACAAGCCAAGAGGGTGAGGTGGGTGTCATCTGTAATAGTAAAATATAGCAATGTCATGTTGTGGGAAAATGGAGCTAAGGTGACCAGGGATATTATGGCAGAGTGATTTAGGGTAGTGGGAAAATATGGAGCAGACCAGCCTGCTATCGTAAAATCAATTGCATTCCACACTGGGGGTTAGAGGAAGCAGATACAAGATCTCTGGGTCTTAATCAAGATAAGGAGCTGACCCTTCCGGATGAAGGAGAGGGAACTTCTTCTTTGAAGTCCTCATACAATCCAGACTCTGCACTTTTGTTGTTAGACCGGGGCTAAGGGGCGTAACACTCATGTTGTATAGGTAATGGTGTGACGTGTACTTCATTGAATCTTGTGTCACAGAGTTCCCTGAGAAGCTGTGTCATAACTTTCCTTCTTGCAAGAAATAAAACAGATACCGGCAACTTTGATTAAGAGACTTCATTCCTCCTCTCCCGATTGACAGAAGAAATCTTCCATTACACATCTTAACACCGTTATGGAACGGAAGCAACAGACAAGAGAAGCTGACACTGACCTCCTCTCAGGGCTGTGGACGGCATCCCTTTCCTGCCTGTCAGGGCTCCTGAACCGACTCCTCTTCTCTGCCTTTCTGGTCTCTGCCTCCAGCCTTCGGGATCTAGTGTCATGGTGACTGTAGGAGTGGCCGCCCCTCTGGTTGGCTGGGTGGCTGTCGTTGCTAGTGACAGTGCTGCCGCTGGCGTCCGAGTCCAGAGAGCTGACTGAGCCACTGATGTGTGAGCCGTTAGAGAGCAGGGAGCTGCCGGAGGGGAAGGGGTCGCTTGGAGATGGGGAGAGGCAGCGTGGGACGCCGCCCAAACTTGAGCATGAGCCTGTTGGGGAGAGCATGTCACTGGGGGGCTGGGGTGCAGAGCCATGCAGCGCCAAGCCGCCCCAGTCCACTTCATCACCATTCAGTGAGCCGGCGTCAAAGCCCTGTGGCGCACAGTCAACTACACAAGAGAAACAGAAGACGCCACACTTTCATAGCAAACCCCTTATACCTCAGGAACATTCACAACATTTGTTCCCCTTTTTTTCTATTTCATGGACCACTACACAAAGATGGTATTCCTCCTTACCTGCAGGGGGCAGCGGTGATCCTGGAGTCAGGTCAGGGGCCCAGACTGTAGCCCCCTCAGCCTCTCTCTGGTTCAGCTCCTCCTGCCAGATAATGGAGCTCGAGTCTGGAACCTTCTCTGCCTCTGGGATACCAGAGCCGGTCACTGCTACCTTGGCTGGACCTGGCTCCTGGACATGGACACATGAAACCGTCAAAAACAATGAAACAAGACAAGTGGATTATAAAATCAAGCTGTGTATTGTGTAGAAGTATTACCTGGGAGGTTGTAGGCTCCACCTTGCGTTTCTTTTTCTGGTTCTGTTTGTTAGTTCGGGGGTATACCACCAGCTGTTCACTCCACCTGGACACAGAGGAGAGTGTTTTTTTACATGTTTGTATGCACATCCTATCATCAACAGACACATCTCGACTACTAACCCATTGATGATCTCTTTATTCTCTCCTCTGATGAAGTACACCTGGTCCGGGGTGATGATGCACAGGGAGTTCTTCTGACCTGTCTTTGGCTCCGCATCTATGACATCAGTGCAGAGGTTCATGTTCACTGTGCCCTGAGGCAGCGTGCTTGGCTAGAGGAGACACAACATGACATATTAGCCAGTGTAGCTTATATTATTAGCTGGCTGTGTCTGAAGCCGGTCCTGGCTCCTGCCTCCTTGACCCTGCTTCCTGCATCCAGCCCCTGGCCTGGCCTCCTTCCCAATGGCCCTGCCTCTTTTGTGCCTCCTGCCAGAATTGAATTCCTCATCTGCCTTTTTTGAGAGGCAGTACTTTTTCTAATGTTTTTCGGTGTTTCACTATGGGAATCGCCTCGGTGTGACCAACTATGGAAGCTCCAATGACTATGTCCGTCAGTGACAGACAGGTCACGCCCCCTCATATTACCAGTTAACAACCCTCTCACAAATAATTCTCGCTTTCTTCCCATGAAGAAACTATAGCTCCCTTAGCTCATCTAGGCTAGCTTGTATTTTCTACACAATAGTTCACAGACGACTAAGTCGCCAAATGCAGTTCCTGGCTTCAGTCTGGATTTGCTGAGTAAGTAGATTTACTTCAGAAGAAGTCTATTTGAGACGTTACAAAGAATATTCCAGCAGTGTCCACGTCAAGGCTAGCTGTTCCCCAGTCTACCCTGCATTTGTTTTATAGGTGTTGTCGGTGACTGTGTGACATTATTCGCATTATAACGCGTAACCAGGTTTCAGTTTGCATTTGTTTGTTAGCCGAGCACAGTGCCCCGAGTACAGCTAAAGTGTCACGCCGAGTGACTTCTTACGGGTCCGCTGTTAGCCCAGGCTAAACTTCTTTTTCCTAGCGCAATTTACAGAAAGGCTAACGCATTGTGGTGTATATATATTTCCCTTCCTTTCCAATTGTCATGTCGTCCGCCGTTACCCCGCCAAAGGGTGGGAACCGAAAGTCAAAGAGGCTGCATCCCGCTTGTGCCTTGTATTATGTGGGGAGTCCATCTGTGGCTCAGTGGTGAGCAGGGTCTTCCTTCAATTAGAGGATCGGTGGTTCGATCCCTGGCTACGCTAGCCCATGTGTCCTTGGGCAAGACACTTAACCCCAAATTGTTCCCGTGGCTGTGCCTACGGTGTGTGAATGTGTGTAAATGTTAGCTACTCCTGACGGGGCAGGTGGAACTGTAGCCCCTTCCATCATAGTATGAATGGGTGAATGATGACAACTAGTGTAAAAGCGCTTTGAGTGGTCGGAAGATTGGAAAAGCGCCACACAAGTACAGGTCCATTTACCTTTTACCATCTCGGGCAGGGGCCCTCATCTAATGTGCATAGCTTGCATGGAGGCTGACTTATAGGCTTCATTAATTTGCCCTTCCTGCTTGAAGTTTGCTCAAGGGTTTGCCAACCCGGCCTTTGTGTTTAAGGTCTTGGAGTCAGCATACAGATGTCCAACAGTTTTTCACCCACCTCTATTCTACTCGGAGAAGGAGTGGAGGCACATTATGCCCGGTGCGAGCACTGCATGTGTATGCAAGTAGATCGGTAGGTTTCAGAAAAGGGGATCAGCTGTTTGTGTCCTGGGCCACTCCCCACAAAAAGGCAAGCCATTGTCCCGCCAGAGGCTGTCCCACTGGATTGTAGAGGCCATATCTCTGGCCTATCGTTGTAGGGGTTTGCAGCCCTCCCAGAGTTTTGAGGGCTCATTGCACAAGGAGTAATACCTGGTTCTTTGATAACAGAGGGAGGTGTTTCACCGCCACATCCCTCTTTACATTGACACAGGAAAAAATCGGTTGCGACTGTGGTAATATGACGGGGCATGGCCCTAGCACAGTTTGACATTTCTGTCACTAACAGATGTAGTGTCATTGGAGCTCTGATAGTTGGCCACGCCAAAGTGCTATAGTTGACGATATATCTAAATGTTGTCCATATTGTTCAGAGTTGTCTGCTTTAAAAACGAAAGTTACGGATGTAACTACGGTTCTATGAATCCTGGATGCGGTGGTTAGCACTAGATATCTCCACCTCTCAGGGTTGCCCATGACGTGGAAACACTCCTGGGCCCACCATAACAGACGAAAAGCTGCTCTGACCACCGTATGCCTGCTTTGACCTCACCTCACCCAATGGGGGGTCAAACTGTGCAAGCTGGATAGGCTGGTTGACATATGAGCGTGCCAGCACCTATAGGAGAAACGCTGCATTAGACCACAGTGTGACACCCGAGCCATCTGACTTCCACCTCAGAAAGGATTCCCTCACCAACAGGGCATGTAGCTCGCCTACTCGCTTTGCCAAGGAGAAAAACAGTCTTTGCAGTCAGCCATCTCAGCTCTGCCTCCACCAAGGGTTCGAAAGGGAAACAAGTCCAGTACCACGGACAAGTCCCATGGAGGAGCCTTAGGGGTGCTCGGTGGACACAGTCGCTAAGCCCCTTTTAAGAAGAGGGACACCAACTTGTGGCTCCCGTGTCATTGTTGACTTTATCATGCTGCCATGAAATAGCAGCTACGTACTACCTCAGGGTAGAGGGAGACCAGCCCTTATCTAGGATGGACTGCAAAAACTAGAGTACAGTAGGCACGGGGCACTGCACTGGGTCCTTATTGGGAGCCACACACGAGTCGGAAAACAGCCTCCATCTACATTTGTACTGTAGAAGGGTAGATGGCGCTCTGGCATTCAGAATAGTCCTCCTGACTGGTTCTGTGCAGTCACTCAGCAGACGGTCGGGCCCTGCAACGGCCAGGCCCATAGTTGAAGGTGGATGGGGTTGGGATGCCAGATCCGAACCCCTAGCTGCAATAGGAGGTCCCTCCCATCGGGAAGGCGCCATGGCAGCCCACAGCTGAGTCTGTGCAACAGGGGAAACCAAGTCCTGGCTGGCCACAACGGGGCCACAAGTAAAAAACTGGCCCTGTCGAAGGTCCCTGAGGAGCGTTGGCAAGATCAGGGGAAAGCTTGAAGGCTCTCTGGCCACATGTGAGCCAGGGCATCCGTGAAAGGTAATTTTCTATTTTTTTGGGAGTTTTTCCTGATCCGATGTGAAGTCCTGGGACATGTATGTCGCATGTGTATAGATTGTAAAGTCCTCTGAGGCAAATTTGTAATTTGTGATTTGGGGTTATACAAAATAAACTGAATTTAATTTAGAGGGGAGTGAGGACACTCTTCGTATGGCAACTGTAATTATTGGTGTTCTACTGGTAGCTGTCCGAATTAGCATAGCCTCAAGTTAGCCTGAGTGGAGACACTCTGCTAGCTATAACAGCAGCAATGTTACCAAGGCCATTGTACACGCCATCAGTATCGCCATCAGCTTAACCTCACTAGCGTCCCACCAGTTAGGGACACTCTGCTCACTGAAAGCCGGTCGCGATAGTGTATCAATCTAGCCACAGCAAGGGGACACGCTCTCGTTAGTGCTCCACTCGATTAGCAGGAGCGAGAGCGCCAACCGTGGAATCTGCTGTTGTAGAAAACAATGTTAGTCAATCTCACTCGTTGATGCTTCACAATGTAAAAGGTGGACAACCTGGTGAAGACCGAAGATAGATGCGTCCTCTGGTCCGAACTTAGAAAAAACACACCATTCCCTCTTTCTTTCTTTCAATCATTTTATTTTTAAGTTTTTACAAGTTACATATTACCTCACATTACTAGACAAAAAAATAAATAAATAAATAAAAATTACATAACAACCAACTATACGAACAATCAGACAAGGACAGAAAAACACGGACATAAATCGAACATAAATCACCATTCCCTCTTAAGAGGGACAGCTTGTCGCAGCCTTTGGAGGGCGAGAGACCCGCAACTTCGACCAGTGGCTACATGGATACAAGCGACGAGCTTCAGTTATTTCTCTGTACAAGTTCAGCTTTAGCTGATGCTAACATAGTAGTTAGCCTGCGTAACGAAAAGATGAAAAAGGACTGATCTCAGGGTGACGCCGGAACTTATACCCGGCTGGGGTCATCCAAGGTGACATTGTTGGTATTAAGACTCAACCTGCATGTGCGCGAGACATATATCCAGTGAGAGATATCCAGTGCTTAGCACCGCCTCTGGTGGTCAGGAAGGATGAAATAGAACTACATTACATGTCATTTAGCTATGAGACAGATGTGCTTACTTATGTGTACTTATGACACTTAAAAAAATATCTTGTAGTAAAAACGTGAATACACTCAACAACATCCTGATGTAACTTTTGTATGACAATAATACACGCATTGTCATTTGAATCTCATTAACATCAAAGCAAAGACATCCCCTAAACTTCCTCTCCAACCGTCCCTGTGTCTGCTCTGAATCTTACGGCTCTGTTATCAGGCTTTGCTGCTACAGATGTATAACAGGTGCTGAGTCCCTTTTCAGCTCCTTTTAAAGCCACTGAACAGAACCCAGATCCAGCTTTATTAAGATAAGCCGCTAAACCCCCAGGGCTTGCCAAATATGTCAATAATATTGCGTCCCACTAAAGAAATAAGATGCTGTGGAGGAATTTCCTCCACTATGAAGAAAGATCTCGTTTGAAAATAAGTAGGTTTGTAGAGCCCTGCAGTGCGGTAAGTGGCATTTACTTAGATGAGAATCGTAACATACATGCAGTACATTAAGTACTTTAAAAAAGCTGAGACTATAAACAGTATAGACAAATCTATTACCACCAATAGCCCTTTTTGAATGCTTGAAAACTTCCAGAAAGTATGGTGCCACAGGAACTAAACTCTGGAACTATCTATTATCTACTATCTATCTATACACCTATTAAGACTACAATAATTAGTTAATTCATCAGTTAATCTACTGACAGAAATGTATCAGCAATTTGATAATAAGTATAGGCCGAATGTGGCTCAGTGGAAGAGCAGAGTCGTCTTTCACCCAGAGGATCGGCAGTTCGATCCCCGGCTCCGCTAGTCTCGATGTGTCCTTGGGCATGATACTTAACCGCAAATTACTCCCGTAACCTTGCCTATGATGTGTGAATGGGTGTGAATTTATCTCTGCAAAAATTACAAACCAACCAGCTCTGAAATCTCCTCAAGATTCAGGCCTTGCATTCAGGGTTGATGTGGTTGAAGTGCCGAAGAAGCTATCTAGCTGCAACCATGCCCTGATGCACAAACAGGTCAAGTCCATAATTTACCGCCAGCTGCAAACTATGTGCAAAACAGACAACTGAGTGCCAGTTCACCTTGGCAGCAGAGATTGTAACTCCAGTTGCACTCACAGTGACTATCAACACACTAATACCACCTGTGCTTTTGGACTCTCTCTGCGACAACCAGGTGATACGGACACCTGTTACAAACATAAGAGACTTGACTTGAACTCCAACTCAAAGACTTGACCTCTAGCTCAAAGACCTGACCTCCATCTTAAAGACTTGACTTGGACTTGTGACCAAAGACTTGGCTTGGACAAAAAAACTACTTGTGAGCATCTTTGGTTGGCCACGAGTCTCGTAGTTTAGCCGAGAGTTTGTCAGGTGTGTATCTGAATGGCATACTATGTCAGGGTTTCCACCTGTGGATTGCAAGTCCACTCTATGTGACGGTGAGGACCAAGTTAGCAGTAACGTTATAGCTGTGAATGTAGCAGTGCAGTGTACAGTTTATTTGTCTGTGAATACATGCAGTTCCTGGGTCTAGTTGCCATGTGTTGTTTAAAGTGAAGACGGTATCACTGAAGTTAGTGACCACAGTGAGCGCAAAATCACAAATCAGTTTTAATTTTTCAATATGTTTTGTACTGTTTAACTGATAGCAATAATCGGTCAAAATTCTTAGTGACGGTTAACAGTTCAAATATTCATTAGTTGCAGCCCTTACGGATTTCTAGCTCTTCAATCCACCAATGTTACTTAAGCCAGGAGCCTGGCAACAACGTAATACTATATTTTCTGCTGCTAGGGGATCTAATAGTCTAGTTTGATCCAACAACTATTTAGCACTGAACACTTCCCACTGTCCACACCCTAAGTCAGTATATTAAACCAAGCGGAGACAAAGTGACGCTCACAGTGCATCAAGGTGATTTTTCTGTGTTATGTGTTGCCTTTAGATAGAGCCTGGATTTCTTAAGGGGTTTTTCATGTGTTGCATCTAAACACCAGTCGTGTCACTTTCATCCTTTTATCCAAGGTGCTTGCGGGTTTGCTTAGTTCCTACCGTTACTAAGCAACCAATCCTGCATTCCGAGATGACAACGATGATGAAGTTGTGGTAATTTAGCAGTAAGCCTCACTGACTAAACAAAACAAAGATAAACGGATTTCCAGCATGGTGAATTCCACACAGAGGCTTTACTGCTGGTCAGTTTGGCTGACCTTTCAACTGGATGTTGTGATGTCATTGGACGGGAAGGGTGAAGCAAGTGAAACAGTCTGTTGAACACATCTTAATATACTCAAGATGGCGGCGCGTGAACAACGTGAGGCCCAGCGTCTCTCCAGATTGTTCAATTTTTGAGTATTCTTATCTCGGGTCTGATTGTTCAAAACAGTTGTGCCTTAAGAAAGTACACCCAACATGAGCTTTTTGACATTGGATTACGTTTGTCAGACAATTTAATCTCCAGTATTCCACTCATCCCTGAGATCTCCAGAACACCGGAGATTACGTACTCTACCCGGCTGGGCGGAAGTGCTCGCCGGCGGAGGCGAGATCGCAAACAAAGACGGGGTAAGCGCGGAGGGCTAAGAGCTAAGCTAAGGCTATCACCACATCGGCTGCCTATACCCAGCATTTTCCTCGCTAACGTGCGATCATTGGTGAATAAAATGGACGAGATACGACTCCACCTCACTCACAGTAAGACTCTTTTGGACTGTAATGTCATGATATTCACCGAAACATGCCTACACGACGACGTACCGGATAGTGCTATCGAGCTAGCCGGACACTACACACATCGGGCGGACAGATCAGCGGAGGACTCCGGGAAGACCAGAGGCAGAGGTCTGTGCATCTATGTGAACAAAGCTTGGTGTACGGACTCTGTTACTCTTGGGAGACATTGCTCACCTAACCTAGAGTTTATCATGGTTAAGTGCCGACCGTTCTATCTGCCACGGGAGTTCACTTTCACCATCATAACAGCTGCCTATATCCCACCGGACGCGAAGATAGCAATGAACGAACTTCATAGGGCCATCAGCAAACAGCAGACTCAACATCCAGAGGCTGCTTTTATTGTTGTGGGTGATTTCAATCACTCTAACCTAAAGGCAGTCCTCCCGAAACTCCACCAGCATGTCTTCTGCCATACCAGAGGAAACAAAACTCTTGATCAGGTTTACACAAACATGGCTGCTGCCTACATAGCGACCGCCCTCCCCCACCTAGGACAGTCGGACCATCTTTCTGTGTTCCTCAAACCCAAATATTGACCTCTCATCAACCAGGTCAGACCAGCTGTGAGAACCATCAAGGTGTGGCCAACGGGGACAGACTCAACACTCCAGGAAAGGTTTCAACACACGGACTGGTGTACGTTTGCCTCTCAGGCCACCCGTGGCTCACAAATTGACATTATGCTTCCTCTGTTTTAAATTACATTACCACCACCATTGACAGCGTCACTACAGAGAAGCGGATCACCACGTACCCCAACCAGAAGCCATGGATGAACAAGGATGTGCGGCTCCTGCTGAAGGCCCGTAACATTGCCTTCAGATCGGGGGATGCACAGGCCTACAGCACATCCAGAGCAAACCTGAGAAGGGGCATCAAAAAGGCCAAGCACTGCTACAGGTTGAAGATAGAGGGTTACTAGGCCGACCCTAGGCATATGTGGCAGGGCATCCAGGCCATCACCAACTACAGACCAAGCAACACCTACTCCACACCTACAGACATCTCCTTCCTGAACGAGCTGAATGACTTTTATGCCCGCTTCGAGAGGGAAAATAGGAACATTGCCACCAAGATGCCACTCTCAGCAGACCATCAGCCTCTCACACTCTCCTCCACCGAGGTCTTCACAGCACTGAGCAGGATCAACGCACGCAAGGCTGCGGGTCCTGACAGTATTCCCGGTGCTCAGGGTATGTGCGGAGCAGCTCACTGGGCCATTCACGGACATCTTCAAACTGTCCCTTGCCCAAGCAGCTGTGCCAACATGTTTCAAGACCACGTCCATCTTGCCGGTACCAAAACACTCCAAACCGACGTGCCTCAATGACTAGCGCCCTGTGGCACTTACAGTGTGCCACAAGGCTGTGTGCTGAGCCCATTCCTCTACTCCCTCTTCACCCATGACTGCATGCCTGTGTATGGATCCAACTCCATCATCAAATTTGCAGACGACACTATGGTGATCAGTCTCATCACCAACAACGATGAGACAGCCTACAGGGAAGAGGTACAGCTCCTGGCCAGGTGGTGTGCCGACAATAACCAGCTCCTTAACACCAGCAAAACTAAAAAGGAGCTCATCGTGGACTTCAGGAGAGTGAAAAGAAGTACGCATGACCCCATCCACATCAACGGGATGGCCGTTGAGCGTGTCTCCAGCTTCAAGTTCCTGGGGACCCACATCTCGGAAGACCGGTCCTGGAACACCAACACCTCCAGCCTTGTCAAGAAAGCTCACCAGCGCCTCTTCTTTCTGAGGACAATGAAGAAGAATCACCTGTCTTCAGCCATCCTGGTGAATTTCTACCGCTGCGTGATCGAGAGCATCCTCACCAACTGCGTCACAGTCTAGTACAGCAGCTGCTCTGTCGCGGAGCGCAAGAGACTGCAACGGGTGGTGAAAATCGCCCAGCGCATCACAGGTACTCCACTCCCAAGCATTGAGGAGGTCCAGAAGAAACACTGCCTGCGTCGAGCCCGCAGCATCCTGAAGGACGCTTCTCACCCTGCTCACAGACTGTTCTCCCTCCTGCCCCAAGGCAGGCGCTTCAGGAGCTTGCGGTCAAGGACCAGCCGTTTGAGGAACACTTTTTTCCCCAGAGCTGTTACCCTTCTGAACTCTACTAACTCTAGATAGTTTCCATTTATAGTAGTCTCCGTTTATATTCTGCACTATTTAATGTTAAATTCATCTGTATTGTATTTTATAATCTGTATATACTGTTGTACTCTCTGTTGCACTTCTGGTTAGATGCAAAACTGCATTTCGTTGGTCTGTACTAGTACATGTGGAATGACAATAAAGTTGAATCTAATCTAATGTTAAAGCTTTGGGTCGCTCTACACTCACATGATTTACCTACTGCTCCATAATTTACCCAAGACAGATATTTACGGAAGAAAGAAAATACATCTGCTGGCTCTTATTGGTTGTTCCTTGTCACATGACATACGCTGTAGCATTCCAAAAGTTGAGCTATTTTTTATCTCGTCGCACCCTAAAACATTGTCGCTTAGGAACACGTGGAAACCCTGACAGTGTCACTCTCTTTTAAGCATGCCTTCCACGCGTCTACACCGACAACAATAGATTTGAGGGTGCAAAAAATCCAACCTAAGAATGCCCCCCCAAGTCTTGCCTAACAGCATGTGTCTGCTACTACTATCCAAACTCAAATTAATTGTCATGGTTTGATTTCTACATAATTGGGCAAATTCCATATCCTCCGATTGTGTCTGCCTTAAATGGGGCTGACTTATTACTACTTAGTATTATTAAAATCACAAAGTTTCTCCCAAACTCCTCTTGAGATTTCAGGCACTCTGGCTGACATGACACAGGGCCATAAAACACACTCAACACATTGAACTAAGCAAACAATACAGCCCACTGGAGGTAAAAGATTTTTTTAAGGGATATAAGGTTATTATCACATGCTAATTTCTTCTTCTTTTTTTTTTATTGCAGCCCGTGCCAAACATGTTGCGTTCTTTCGGGGTGTCCCTTGGGACCAAGCTTACCGAAAGGACTTGACACACAATTTACTCCGGTTGGGTCAAGGTGCCCTTTTTGCAGAACACACCAGTCATGTATGGGAAGTTTATGACGCAGTCATTCTTCTTTCTATTAATTGTCCAAGTCCCAATAACAAGTTATATAAACCCTTTTCTGATGGCCAGCTGATTTTCTCCAACATTGGTCATTGAGTGTTCAGGGTTGTCACTAAATCCTTCTTGAAAAAACTCCATCTCTGTGGATGTTTCCTCTATATTTTATAAGCATATGCAACAGTGATATGGGTGCTAAATAATAGTGTAACAATCTGTACCGATCCCCCCTCACGGTTCGGCACACATGAGAACTGCGGATTAATGACACAGTTTAACGTTACCATCAGAGTATGAAATAAAGTTTTACTGACGATGGTTATCCGCCATTATTCAGTTAAATATGCAATCAGGACGTCAGCATTTATGCTTTCTAGTTACTGATCTCTGATAATGTTACATTGTCAACAACTAATTTGTGTTTAAATTGACAGGAAGAGAACCAGTGAAGTGACTATCGGCCATTGAACGACGTATCCGTTCATTTATATTATGATGCGTTCAGGATCAGTTCGGTGAAAATGATGTTACATGTAATCTTGTACAATGTAGTGTTGGTGGGAAACTTGTATAAATCCAGATGTTTTAAAGGAGATGTTGTGAAAACATCTCCTTTAGATATAAAATAGTAATTATGACCCGTTCAACTTCCCAACACTAGCTCTCAATCATTAAAAATACTAAAACTAATTAATGAAAAAAAATCAGAAATCAGTTATGCTCTTTGTGCCTTTATGAAAAAACACTAGTATAACATTTAGAATACTTGATGGTTTACTGACTTCAGAGCGGTTGAAATAAGTTGTGGGACATTGAAAAAAAAGAATGAGTCTGGACACTTGTAGACCAGCTGCAATAATCAAACAAAGGGATCTGTATCTGCCAATTTGGATCATAAATGATCATCAATTAGTATCGGTGGCTTGATCATGGATCTCTAAAAGTTATATTTGCTCTTTTTTTGTGCCGATTCAATCTGTGATCCGATTCATGACTGATCCGTGATACTATCCGAACTGTGAGTTTTATAATCCGTTGAACCACTAATGCTAAACTATTCCTCTAACTGTTTAACTATCAGATTATCTGCATTAGCAGCATTAGCAGAGCTGGGTGCTTGCTGTGGCAGGCTGAGTGTGGAATGTCTGTGTCTGGGGCATAACTGATGTTTCCTCTTGGTTTTTTAGGGTCTGCAGCGGGGCTGCGAGCTCACTGCAGTTGACCAAATAAGGGCATTGGAGGAGGAATGCTGCTTTAAATGGGAGAGCATCTTTCCCTACACTTGTGGTGAAAATAGTTTGGCTTTAAGAGGTCACTGCTTCAGATAGCACCCTGCAGACTGTTGGGTGAAAAATAGCAGACAGCGTCATCGGTCCCTGGACCTTGTTCTTCAAGAGGATGTTTGAAGCATCAGTTTAGCATACACACCCTGATCCTAAACTGGCAAAACACACAGAAACGGCTAAAAGACATCAGTATCATTCTTCCAAAAGAATGGCACAAAAACTATATTACTGGTGGATCCAAATACGTGATGCAACCCTAAGTCAAGGTCATCAATCTTGGATCAAACATTGAAATAAAAAAATGCACAAGCTGCTTTTTCGCAAAAATGTGCATACCCATAGCTGTTTTATACAAACGTATATCCTCAACCACAAGGTTTATTTGAATAATGTTGGTGTTAGAATTAAGAAAACACTTGTGAGATTAGTTAAGATGTGTATATAGCAGTATGTGTGTTATTGGTTAAAAGTTGTGGAAGACGGAACACTTCCAGGATGAATATCTCTTTTCTCAGTTGAAAGCTTTATATCATAGCACAATATGTTAACAGTCTCTCTGCAAAGTTTGACATTATATATATATATATATATATATATATATATATATATATATATATATATATATATATATTAATTAAGTTCAATTTCTGCAAGACATCTAAACGTGTGATGCCCCCGTATGGACTCATTTTTTTCAAGAAATGTTAAAGAACAAAAAATGATGAGATGACCTAGATTGTTTGTACACTGGGGTAAAGATGCATGTATGGATTCCATGTTTCACTTATCCTAACCTTATTCTAAGGCTTAATGTATTTACTTCATGAACGGAGATCAAGTGAAATGAGAGGGCTCTATCGTCTGCCCCTTGTCAAGCTCATGTTTACTGTGAGCCTAATTTGAGGACAATCTTTGTCAGCCATTTTGTGATGGAAGTGATGGAATGAAATCAATTAATAAAAAAGTGAGATTTTGTTATCACAAGTGTTATTAGCCTTGAAGGGAAACATTATGGCGTATTTCTTGTAAATGGTAAATGGACCTGTACTTGTATAGCGCTTTTCTAGTCTTCCGACCACTTTAACAGTATATCACATCATTCACCTATTCACACCCAATCATACAGGAGCCCGGGATGGAACCGCCGATCCTCTGATTGAAGGACGACCCTGATCACCACTGAGCCACAGTCACCTTGTAACATCTCGAACATGGGAGATTGCTGTGGACCTCAATCAAATCCAAAATAATTGTTTTACTTTTATCCGGCACAAAACATGGCTTGAGCCATTGGGTAAACAATTATGAGCTTGATGAGATCAAGACCATTTAAGTGTTCCTATCAGCTGAGAGGTTTTGGATAGTTCCTATCCTCAGAGTCCAGAGCACAAAGCAGCCATTTCCCTGCTCCACTTTCTTCCCTTATGGAGCACATGAAAAGACCAAAGCACAATGAAGCGGACGGTTTTAGAATCACTGTTACAATAAGAGGAAAAAGAATGAGAAGCACACTGGCATGGGTGTCACTGGAAACACATCACACAGTGGAACCACGCACAAGCGCAACGCAACGTTTCCTCCAATTGTCATTACTGGCAACACAAAAAGGTAACTTTGGCAGGGTAATACCCGGAGGCAAAGTCGGGCTACTGTCCTACTCACTTACTGGGATTCACCTCTCCTGTGGTAAAGACATGGTAATAAAACCTGGATCTCATTTGGAGGAACCCGAACCTAGGAATGTAAACATACTGCGTTTCATCTGCCAAAAGACATCTACAGGCCCATATCGAGTCATAGTCACAGCGGCTCCTACAGACCACCGGACGTCAGCCTTATCTGACAGGTGTCATCCGATTTACATGAAATGTACATGGTGTGGTTTCAACTTGCTGTACAGCAACATTACATATCATTAGTGTGTTCTTTAGGGCCACATGGTAAACCACAGGACATTGTAAAAATGTGCAGCAGAACGCACTCCACGCTGAAAACATATTGTTTAAGTCGTGTGTACTGTCTGATGTTCACAGAAATGCAGAGTTGCGTAAACCGCCGTCCTGGCGCATGCAGAGGTGCTGAGGCCCATTTATCACAGCCTCCAGCCTAAATTGTGTGTATTATTATAGAATTCTGGTCTCAATCCTTGAAGGGACATTGTAACTGAACTCACAAATATAGCACAGCATAAAAGCACTCATCCACTATGACAGCCCAAAGCTAGAGCCATCTTGAACCTCTTGTTACATTGAACATTAATTGGTGGGTATAGCTGCTCTATACACCATGTAGCAGAAGGAGAGGAAGAAGAGGACTGACCAGTAGATAAGATGTATTACTTACCGATTCGTCTAGGGCAAAGCGCAGACAGCCATGTTCATACAGCACAAAGAATCTTCTCTGCCATTTCTGTCAGGAGAAAAACATGCTATGAGGATAGCCTGATATGTACCACAGTAGGTGGTCTTAGAAGTCACAAAAGCTCAGACATATTGCTGGTTCTCAACAGACAAATTAAGTATTAGTTTTAAGCCTCACTGTCATTATTTCAGAAGGAGCTGTAGGGACAGTGCATAGAGCATGTATATATACACATTATATATATATATATATATATATATATATATATATATATATATATATATATATATATATATATATATATATATATATATATATATATATATATATATATATATACATACATACATACATACATACATACATACATATATATACACACACATTCTGTACACATGACATCTATTGCATCTGTTCATCCGAGGAGAGGGATCCTCCTCTGTTGCTCTCCTGAAGGTTTCTTTCCTTTTTTCCCCTGTGAAAGGTTATTTTTGGGGAGTTTTTCCTGATCCGATGTGAGGTCCTGGGACAGGGATGTCGTATGTGTACAGATTGTAAAGCCCTCTGAGGCAAATTTGATATTAGTGTCAGTGCATCCCTTGTATCAGCATGAGTGTACATCGTTTGAAAAACCATTTAGTGAACAAACACAAGGGCCTATGGTGCATGCTCATACCCGGGATCTCTGCATAGGATTGTCAAAGTCAGTTCCCTCAGGGGCCAAGCACAGCCATCCACCATATATAGGTTTAGCCTGTAAAAGAGAGATGAGTAATCATTCAATCTGGAAGAGTGTTAGAGCCAAGGGGGATGGGAGGGAGGGGAGCAGGGGGCAGAGAGCTTTTATTTTAATTTAAACTTTATTAGAGGAAAAGCCCATTGAGATTTAGAATCTCATTTACAAGGATATCCTGGCCAAGATGGCAGTGTAAACATTTCACAGAAGCATCACATAAACACAGATAAGACATATATATTAGGGTCCGAGCGACTGACAAAGTCAGCCCGAGAGGACTCTATTGAAATTGTTAGGGGTATTGTTTTTCTCTCTCTTCTGATCTTTATTTTTGTACATTGGGCGCATTTTGCGAGCGATGAAAAGGGCTCAAATTTGGCAAGCTTGTCAGGCTTGGTGAAAATAGACGTATGATCAAGGAGTCAAATTTTTAGTTTTTTTAGTTGCTCTCTAGCGCCCCCTCAAAGTTTGACCGGCGACGCCCCTCACCCAGAATGTCCGATTGACTTGAAATTTTTCACACATATCCATATCCACCGGCTCTACAAAAAAGCCTCCAGACCCCTGAGGTCCGCCTACGTAGATTTTCCGCCATTTTGAATTTTGTGAAAAACACATAATTGACTATACTACATGCTTGGTCCAAATCAACAAAACCTGATATCAATCAAATCATTGAAGCCAGATGACCTAGAATATTTTTATATATCTCATTGTGGTAAGGATCTATGGCCCAATGAACATCTTAGGAGCGTGTCTTATATTTCAATGCTCATAGCGTCAACACTATTGGGACTAATCACTGGAAAACATTTTTCACACAAAAGACATACCAAAAAAAACAACTGCAATTTGCATCAATCTCAGAATTATAGTTCAGGGTACTTCCACACGGCCCTTTTATCCATGCTTTAGAAATTATCTTCCTATCTACTAACACGCCTGTAAACAAATCATATGACGATTTACGTACACTGGGCGGGTGTCGGTGTAAACAGGAAGTAGATTGGTTATCCTCTATATTTCCCCACACACACACACACACACTTAAAGTTTACATTTTTAAACTACGTTACAAGGCTGCCTACAGTTTTCTGTCATGCACACACCCATCACATTTACTTAAAAATGAACAGTTGCCAATCAAAGTGTTACTATTTTCGTGTAATTTGGTCAACACTCTTGTTTCCTCTGTTTTTTTGTTGTCTGTTCTCTCTGCTGGTGGCTGAAGTCTTTGTCATACTGAAGAGTATTTATGCTTTTGTTCATTTGCAGTTTCTATGTGAACACAATGGCTTGGCAGAATAAAAAAGCCTCCATCAAACTTCGCCCCTCCACCAGCTCAGTGGCAGATGGGTGCCTTCATGGAAAACACTACTTTCTCACAACTTGTTCTGTCACTTGTAACAGCAACTGTAAGCACCACAGTGCATCATAAAAGGCTCTGCCAAAACTGCCAAAGAGGAAGAAGACAGCCGTCTGTTAATGGCTGGACGCAGCAAAGCAGGAGCCAGCCCTATAAAAGCAAAAGACTGTCACTGACCGAATGAGTGAGGAATTACACCATCGGTCATTGCGCTTCAAATGGGATACAGGCACCTTGGAAACAGCTGCAAAATCTGATATATATTTAAACGGTTTCTTTCCCAAAGACCTTCACTAATTGACTTCAACAATTTCTACGTCTAAACCTTCTACCTGTCTCTTAGACCCCATCCCGACTAGGCTGCTTAAAGAAGTTGTACCTTTAGTTAGCACCTCTTTACTATATATGATCAATCTGTCTTTACTAACAGGCCATGTACCACAATCCTTCAAAGTAGCTGTAATTAAACCTCTTCTTAAGAAGCCCACTCTTGATCCAGTACTGAAAAATAAATTCCTCTCATTGAGTAGAGTGTTGGATAGCAGACAACAATCTTCTGATAAAGCAATTTCTGTTGCTGGTGTTCTTTGTCTCATACCTCACTGATGCTTTGGTGTAAAGGGGTTTGTATATGTGGGGAAGCCGTGGACTGTCTGCTTTCTTTCGAGACATCAGTTGTGTGTCTAGCATAAGGCTTTGTAACGGCAGGTCTGGAAACGTGGCAAGTGAGCTTGACTCGAAGCGAGAAATAGATATTAGGTCATTCATTTAGTTGCGGTTTGAGTTTGAGGCTTATATATTCTTGTAGCCCATGTTCTGCGGTTTAATTTCATGTGCAACATCCCTATATTCGTTTGTGATTAGTGCATTATATCACACTGTTTGCGCGAAATCTTCTCCCAATCTTCAGCCAATTGGTCGCTGCTAATAATTTAATGAACTTGTCAAAAACATCGTAGCCCTGACCCGGTCCAGTTGCCATATCATGTTTTGGATTTTCGCCTTGATGTTGCGTGTGCATGATGAACCGAATGGAGCGCTTCTTGATCTCCTGTGAGTGTGAGGAGAAATGAGGATCAGCCAACACAGTCAGCGTCAACATCTCAGGTACAAAATAAACAATCCACAAACCCAGCCACCATCGAAAATGGAATATAGATCGGCTTGGGGTGGAGCAAGACGACAAGGGAAAAAAAAAAGACATTTTTTGCAAGACATGTCGAACTTGTGGACAGAATTGCCAAATTTGTCGTCAATCCAGCACAGGTTGAATTCTTCTGCGGACTTCATCAAGGGGAGCGTCAACGTCAAGAAATACGTGGCCATCGCCTGCGGTGAGTGATAACTAGTAGTAATTATTTTGAACTTATTTAGTTCGCTTTAGCTAGCTAACGTTAGTTAGCTTTGATAGTGCGTTAACTACAAAGGCTCGCTTGCTAGCTAGCTAACGTTAGCCAGTGCAGTCAAATCCTCATAAGTTACGGCCATCTTGTGGTTCACAAACAATCCTCTATTCGGGTCAATTAGTTGAGACTGCAGTTGACTGGGGGTTTCAAGGTTTAAATGTTTAGATTAAGTCCCTTATCACATGTAACATATTATTGTTGTTTTTTTGTTCAATCTCAACACAGTGGAAGACCTAATAATGATCTCACTGGATGGACCAGAAGAAGAAGATGCAGCTGCTGCAGCATGTGTATATCTGCTGTGAGAAGAAAGCCAGGTGGCCTCACATAAAACTCTATGGGCAAGGCAGCAGGTCAGACCAGCAACTTCTCCAATGGCTGACAGTGACACAGATGACGATGATGAACTGGTGCCATTTGACAAATAAGCCACTCATATGTAACTTATATGTACATATTTATTATGTGCCTACACTGTACATATTTAATATTTTTCATTTTTCTGAAAAATTGGTTATAAATTGAATTTAATTAATAGTATAGCCCTTTTATTGTGTTTTGTTTTTGTTCTTTGTTTTGTCTGTACTATAATATATTAAAAAAGTTATAATTGTTAATAGTTGTTTAAAAAAATTTATTAATAAATAACCACAAAGAAATAATAACATTTTATCTGATTTGTTTTTTTTGTTAAAAAAATCTATGAAAACACTTTGAATCTGTAGACTACTGCCTAATAGTCTTCTTATTGTCATTTGATAACAGTTGCTCATATACTGTAAGCCTAAATAAGTATATTTATTATTGATTTGATATTTATTGACTGATTTCAGTCAGTGGGGGCAAAGATTGCCCACGAAAAAAATGTGTCAATTTCCTACCCTGGGTAGAAACCGTCAAAAGCGCCGGGGTCTAGTGTGTTTTCAAGCCATTTCTGTTTGCGTTTGCCTTTAAAACAGCAGACCTAGAGATATAGAATGCTGATTTAGGGTATTTAGCATACTTGTGGTGTTGTAATGATTTCATTATCCAGCTTAATGGACTGTAGTAGCACACGATTATTGGTGACTTAAGACACTGACATAGTAACCTTCCAAGATGGAGAGGGATTATTCAAAATGTCAGACATTTCTTGAACACAAAAGTCTAATTTTGCTTTATGTTTTTTGGGAGGTATACAAGTTTCTTAGGTACCTAAAGCGTATCTAATCAGATATTGCATCCATTCTCACAGTGCATTTAGCAACCACACAACCAGGAAGTGAGCCTTTGGTGTAACCAACTCTGTTTGATGAGCGCCTCGCTTTCCTGTTCACCCACAGCAGATGAGATGAGTAGGCCCATGACAGACACCAATTGACCGACTGGTTGCATACTCAAAACACACTAGATAAATCTACACCCATGATTCACCTTCTGGACTTGTTCTATCACAAATACCCTCAGTCCAACTGAGACAGGAAAGTTCTAAAGACGTGGAACATCAACATAGAGCCTCCTGCTGCCATTGGGCAGCAGGTAGACTCCTGCAAACTAACCATTAGCAAGCACCTCCCCTATCAGCACTCTTTCACAAACCTTCCCGCTGGAGGGAGGAGAATCAGATTATTAGTCTACTATTCTAACACTGGCCCTGTTACTGCGCCATGTCACCACATGCCTGCCATAAAGCTGTATGCATCTTGCTCGAACTTGCGTGGACGTGTCTATGAAGGCAGCTTTCATGAAACCATTAACAATATTATTTGCCTTTATCCACTCGGTCATTATATCCACATCACTGATGATTATTTATCAAATAGCTTATTCTGCTCAAAGCAGCATATCATACATACATCATTAAAACATAATTTTAATCAACACAAATAATGTCCTACTCTATTGAATTGTGTGTTTTAATGCAAATAACCACTATAGATGCCAGCAACAAAGTTAAAGGATAACATTTAGAGTTTTTTGACCTTTTTTGTCAAATCTTGTTTGATTTTAATTTACTTGTTAATAAGACTATTTTTCCATCTCGGACAAGTAAGTTGTCTATCAAGCCCTACAAAGGCTAAAAATGAAACAATAAACATAATTTCATCAATGACTACATTGTATAGTACTGATAGCATAGTGATGCTTTATGGTGACATTTAAAATTAGCTATCATGGCGAGAACTCAACTATTATATAAGATTTCCGTGTCTTGAAAAGCTATGCTTCAGTCGAAACTACAATATGTCACCACTGTTTACAGATCTATCCATTCTGAACAGCTTTCTTCAAAAGCTCGTTTTTTTAGAGTAGAAAAGACCTGCTTAGTGTGTAGCAAAGGCCAAAACTGAGAGAACTAATATGTGCATAGGAATGTTCTTACTTTGTGCACAAAATAACTGGATGTCTGATTTATGACACATGCGCACCAGCTAATGTTGTTACCACCGTGCATTACTGAATCAGAATCATTGTATATTGACAGGAACCGGCATGTGCCCACTGTTTGCAATCAGCATACGGCTATGCCTCCTTTTCTCCATCTAAGGAAATATGTTTGCCTGGAGATGAATCATGGAGAATGTGGGGAAGTTATTGTAAGAGAGAAGAGACCCTAAAGCAAAAATAATTCCACTACTGAGGAAATATAAACAAGAGTCAGTGGTGGAAGCCTGAAAAGATGCACATTTCCAAAGTGTTTATTCAGGAGTGTAGCAGGTATAAAATAAAGTAAATGGAGTATATCTCTTTTCTAGTCTTCTGACCACTCAAAACGCTTTAGCACTACATGTCATCATTCACCCATTCACACACTGACAACAGGAGCTACCATGCAAGGTATAATGTTATTATTATTAGTCATCATTCTGCTATTATTATTCTGCTATTATTGGTGCTGCTACTGCTAGTACTATTCTCAGTTTGTATAATTTCTGTTTAAATATGTTGTCATGCTATACACATGAAATTGTAGACCTCTTTCTATCCAGGGAGAAGGATTTTTCCTCTGTTGCTCTCCCTGATGCTTCTTCATTTTGTTTGCCTGTTTAGTTGTTTTTTTGGAGTGTCGCCTTTCCTGATGAGAGGGTTCTGAGACAGAGGATGCCCTATACTGTACAAATTGTAAAGCTCTCTGAAGCAAATGTGTGACTTTGGGCTGTAAGATACGAAACAATACAAAAGGGATCAGAACGGAACTGAATTTAACTGATAAGAGACTAGGAATAAACATGCTTAGCACAATTATTCTCCATGATAAGTGATGTGGCACTACTTTCATGAAACCGAGCCATGGCTTAATTAATTCAGGATAACTAGAGGTTTTTTGAAAAAAGCCTTCAGAGAGAGGATCCATGCGAGTGTCATTCCATTATCACAACAGTGATCCTAAATACAAAAAGGCCCTGTATTAGGCGGGGGCAGAGTCATGGATATAAGCTACAGGTTGGCATTAAGGGATGGGGTATGTCTTTGAATGGAGAAAAAAAAGTGACAATGTACTACTGCGTTGGAATGTACATGTTAAAGCTATAGCATGGTTATGGTTGACTCCCCTGCGTTTTCTTATAACCTCAGAAGGTCTATGGAGCAGCAGCCGCAGGGAAACTCTACTCTGATTTCACAACCCACACTTCCTTTCTCTCCTTGTGTCTCCCATTCCCACTCCTTCAGTTATCTCGTCTAAGTCAGCCCCTTATCAGTTTCTGTACACTGGGAACATTTTGCAAAGCCTAACCCTTACCATGACATGGTTGGCTCTGAAGTTTAACACTGTTTTACACAATACAGCTTTAGGCCAGTAATGGCCTGGTGCATAGCCCTAGCTGGTTCAAGGACCGTCCGGACAGAATACTTCCAAAACCTGCTTGTGGAACTGAGTTACCCGCTTACTGTTTGGATGTCAACAGGAGACATTTTCAAAAGCCTACGGGCGACTGCCCCAAAACTGATAGCATATCAATCTCAGAGGCCAGGACAGTAAGCCTCTCATACAAGCTGTGGAAGAGCAAGTGAGCCAGGTCGCAGGGAGATTAGAGGAAGTGATGTAACCTTAAGCTGTCTGTCCTGACACAGGAGTCCCACATATGAAGGGTTAAACCCTAAAACAAAAAGGTGCAGCTAGCAACACACACAAGTGTGTCTCCATACATACTCGCAGAGGAAAAGAGGATGCTGACGTTTCTGTTTGGCTCTTGTGCAGTGTTCAAGTGCCCATCTGGGCCTCATGTCTTGGATCAATTACAGGATACAACAGAGACTAAACTAATGATCTGAGGGATAAAAACAGAGACTCAGAAAACATGCAGATAATAGAATACTCACAGCTAAATGGAGCTACTCTTCGTCTTTACTTCACACACCTTTGTTCTTCAAGTCCCTAGTAGCTTCTACATCATGGGTCTGTCTCAAACTCACGACGATATTTTGTAGCCCCCTACTTGACATCAAAGTTTAGTGTTAGTGCGGCCCGTGGGCTTTTCTCACACAGACGATTTTCGCAGAACGGCCGGTCAACGCGGAAATACCGCATCCGAATGTTGAACACTTTCTTCGGCTAAAGTAGTTTACGGTTACGCTTTGGAGTACTTTCTCCAGCCATAGTGCGTGACATCCAGCACCCCATAATTCGGCGTATATGGCATAAGTGCAGCGTTTGATTTTCAAACACTTTCATCGGATTGAAATCTGTGAAATGTCACCGGAGAACAGCCGCTCAACGCGGAAGTACCGCAGCCGAATGTCGAACACTTTATTCGGCTAAAGTGGTTTACTGGTACGTGTTAGAGTACTTTCTCCAGTTGAAGTACGGGACATCCAGCTGCCCATAATTCGGTAAGTGCAGCATTTGATTTTCGGACACTTTCATCGGATTGAAGTCTGCGAAACCCCCTCTGTAGAACGGCCGGTCCTGTGCTGTGATCCTAAATGGCTAAAGGAGCTTTTTTTGTTGACGGCACACAGGAGCTGAATGTACTGAACAAGAAGTTTCAAGGCCAGGGGCAGCTTTTCAGTGCTGCCTATGACAACGTCAGAGCATTCTCCACACCACTTGTGTTATGGAAAGCCCAGCTCTCTCAAACCTCTGCCATTTCCCAACATGCAAGGCGCTAATAATAATAATAATAATAATAATAATGTATCCTTTATTGATCCACGTGGGGAAATTATTCTCTGCAGGTCCAAACTTACTGATGAGCATTTTTAAGCCATACTGAGGGTCTCAAAATCTCTCAAGCCAAATGTGGCTCAGCTGTGTGAGAGGAAGCACTGCCATTTCTCTGGCAGCAAGGAGTAGACAAGAGAAGCCTATGTTCTGAAGGCCCGTTCATGTTCTGAAGAACCATTCATGTTCTGGAGAACCGTTCATGTTCTGAAGAACTGTTCATGTTCTGAACTGTTATTAATAAAGATTGAATCAGTTGTACTTTTTTTTGGAATACTAGCCTCTCCTAGTCTCTACCTCCAGTGGCCCCCAGGTAAATTGAGTTTGAGACCCCTGTTCTACATAGTGTACACCTCTGGCAGACTAGTGAGCACTAACCACTGTAGATAAACAACAGCTGAGGCTTGCACAAGCAATCAGAGACCAACCTGCCAGGCAAATGTAGCCATTGAAGTTAGAAGGAATCCACAGAAATTCCCTTTCACCACTCTTGGTCAGCCAAATGAAAGTGAAGACACCATAGGTTGAGCACCAAACGCTCTAAATCAGAGCTATAACGGCCTATCAAGTAATCAAAGATTGGCATTACCACACAGAGATATGTAATGCACATCGTGCTGCTCATCACAACCAAACTTAGATATGCACCTCAACAGGAGGGCTGTTAACCTTTTAAAGAAAACATACTATACATTTTAGAAAGCAAGGCGTTTTCACGCTAAATAGCAGTCAGTCGACATGGTTACCAGACAATAATCATTCTATACTTCAAAGTGTGGCAGCAACAACATATATTGACAATTACTATTTTGGTATGCAGGCAATTAAGGCACTTTCATATATTAAAGACACTGGATAATATAAATGTTATTAGTTTGACTATTGTTGTTCGTAACATGCACCACTGCTTACCTGGGTCAAGTCCTGGTCCGTCAATAGATGCAACTCTCGGGGTTTAAAGCAGTTCTGGCATTTACTTTTGTTGAAGAAGTTCGCCTGGAATTTCCTACAGGAGTTTTCTTTCGCGGCAGACATTATATTTCCCCACCTTTTAACTCCGGGGTAATAGCTCTGCACGATTTGGATCAACAGTGGAGTGGCGTTAATCCCGCTGTGTTCTATTTCAACTTCGAAAAAGCTCCAGCACTTCGATGCATTTTCAATTACAAAGACCGAACAGGACCGAGGTTCGAATCAAAAGCTTCTTTTGTCTGTTTAGTTGTATCCAATTGCTGCTTCCCAATAAATAATGATCTGCCATCAAACCAGCCTTCTCATCACTCAGTCAGTGATGAATGCGTTTCAGTCCAGTGTCAAGAAAGGTGGCTAATATCCTGTTAGCTTGCCAATGTTTTTTTTCAAATCAATAACGTGGTGTACGCCACAAAAACAACATTTGCACAGTTATCGCCTTCGATCTACATTAAGTAACAACAGACTCCCATGTGAAGGACCCAACCCAAACGAAAGCGTGCATTCAGACAGCAGGCGACTCTCCCAGTCGCAGCAATCAGCCCATGTAAAGTTCGTCCAGCGCTATGGTTAGCCCAGTTAGCTAACTCGCAGATAGCTAGCTAATGGAATCTTCCACAGGCTGGCGTCTTTAACATGACTTTAAAAAAAAAGAGATGGTCGGATAATTCGAACGGTTCCAGTGATTTTCTTCCCGCTAGAGACGTCGCGTGCATGGAAAGCACCCCTTTGCCAGTCACAGAGGGCAAAATGGGTATTTAGGGGTTTGTTCCATAACTAGCCTGGTTAGCAGCAATAGGTGTATTTTCTTCATTCCCAACGGAACGAAGGGGGAGCAGAGAGCTCCTGGAATTCTACGTAGTCTCGCGATGACTGCTCACTGACGTCGCCCACAGCGAGAACACAGTTACTGAGTTTTTCATGACATTACCATTGCGTTACTTGATTAGATTACCAACCTGGTAAATGTAAAGTAAGATAAACATTGCTAACTGATATACTCAACAAGTAATAGTCTGCCATTCAAAATGCTCATTAAAGTATCGAAGTCAATAAAGCAGAGGTGAAAGAAGTAAACACAACATGGTATGATACAGCTACTCCATTGCAAGAAGTGGTGCATTCAATTATATAAGTATTTACAGCTAAATGTGCTTGAAGTAAAAGTAGCCTATTAATTATGCACAACTGCATGCGTTTCAAATATCTACATATAAGGTTGTGACATATGTCCTACAACTGGTTAATTTAAGGAGGAATTTCTGATAACTATTTTATATTTTGTAAAAAACTATGACAATGCCAACTTAATGATATATTTTGGGGTATCCTGTGACAATATCCTGTAGGTCACATAGTGCATGACATTCTGTGGTGGCAGCATGACCAGAATATATTTAGCTGTTCCCCTCAAACTCATTTTACATGATAAGTGTGTTCACACGGTTGTCACAGTCAATGTAAATACAGGTATACATACTGTATAGATCAGATACATTGGTCTGCAAGTATCTTTATGTTGAAAAGTACTAATGACTGTGGGCTATTTAGTAATTACAAATGTTCTGGCTTCAGCATGTTGTCCACTTTACAGTACATTTTCGTCAAATGCTTATCCACTTTCTTGCTAAGAGTAACTGTAGAATAGAAGATCAATACTCTTAATCTTCTCATCTAACTCTAGCCAGGATAGCACATAAACCTATTTCCCAAACTGTCAGCTGCTTTAAATTCCATTTCAGTAGTTATAGGTTGAAAGATTACCTGTGTTCTAGTCAGATTTCCCTCCTCCCAGTATCGACAGGAAGAGAGAGTATTACATTGCTAAGACAGATTTAGGAAGGTTACTGTCTCACACAAGATTTCCTCTGACAGATCATTAGGAACACTTAGTGTTTTCCTGAAGTACACTGATAAGTGGATGATGGGCTTTATGTCCTGATACATAAAGATGATGGGCTTTATGTCCTGATACATAAAGCCTATCATCCATTACTGGTTTCCACAATACCAAATGCAAAAGTTATAGATTTAGTAACACATTTATAGGATGGCGTTTTAGCTCTCAGATCATTGAGATGTGTTCTGCATGTATTTTCTTTTGGTATTGACACTATTAGTTTACACCACAAATAAGCTCACCTGATCTAGACTGACGGCTCTTCTAATGTAGGTTAGCAGGTGTGTAGCTGTTGCCTGCACTGATCCTGTACCTCTACAGAACATGGACCTGCCCTCTGTGATGGTGTTGCCCCTTCTGATTGTCGTTGCGGCGGGGTTATACTACATCTACAATAAAGTCATGCACTTCATGTCCAAGTCCTTAGTGCGAAACAAAGTGGTGGTGATCACTGATGCTGTGTCCGGGGTGGGAACAGGTAAATTATTCCCCTTGTGTTTTGTAAGTATTTTTGTAGGATGTTTTAGAGGCAAAGTCCATGAACTTTCACTAGACTTGTAATCCTGCAAAGGAACAAACGACTTGTGGTGATTCCAATCTTGTATTTGTGTCATTTGATGATTATTGTATTGTAGCCTTGACTTAAAATAATAGCTACTGACCCAATTCAGCATATGTTGCTTTGAACTGCATGTTTGTGGCAATTGTGGCAATTACTACTTTATTTATGTTTTGCATCCCAACAATACAGAAGTCTGAATGCTTTCATAGACATAACACAGGTTTAACCCCCACTTCCTCTTTTGAGGGGACCATCTTTATGGTTGACAGTTACATTACAAAAGTGGAATTACAAAGATATAAAACATATAGGGAATTAAAAACAGACGAATATGACGACCATGGCAAACTGGGGAGTACTTACATCAAGGGCATTTTTGGCATGAGGATATATCGTAGTCAATGGAGTAATGTAACCACTGTAATATTTTCAATTCGATTAGACTATATCGAATACAGAAAGAGGAAGAGTGTATATATGAAATTAAATCTTCCCAAACTTCTTGCGGATTAGTTTCTTTAATATCCATTTCCCAGGCAGCTTTGGTTTTATCAGTTGTATACTGTAAGTGTGCAGACTATGTGAACTGTGGTCCTGGCACAGAGGTGTATGATACAAAGATTTCTTCATTTAAAAAGGTCATCAGAGAAAACCAAACCACTTTGGCGCCAGACTGTAAAAGCCAAGTCTAGTTGAGATGGTGTAAAACAATGGCTAAACATTATCGGAAAAACTCTATATTATTAAGACTGAAATGTTTTCTAAACTCGCCCCATATATTATAACTGACTTTTGTAAACTGAAGTTGATTTTAAAATATGGGTTTTGATATTTAGAGGAAGGGCTGTCCAAAATTAAATTGGACTTAAAGTTCATGTTTCCACTTCTATACCTGCCAATGTAATTAGTAGGTATGTTTGACAATAATAGCTGCCGAATATTAAAATAAAAAAATTAGGTAAACCACTCCGACTGGTTTGATTTCTCCATAAAAATAAAAGTTTTTTTTATTCAGCACCTTTAAAAACAGAGTTTACAAAGGGCTTTGACAGACAAGGCAAAGCAAAAGCAAATGACAACAGAAAGCCAAACAGTGAGGCCCAACAAAAGCAAGACAAACTAAGCTAATATAACAATACATTCCATTCCATTATCCAAACCGCTTATCCTATTTTTAGGGTCGCGGGGCGCTGGAGCCGATCCCAGCTGACATTGGACGAAGGCCAAGGGTACACCCTGGACAGGTCGCCAGTCTATCACAGAATATAACAAGATGAAAAAATTAAAAAAGAAGAAAAGAATATGCCTACTTACATCACAGTCTCGGATGGTAATTTGTTGCCTTATGTCCTTGACTCTAATTTTTTTAAAGTTTAAAAAACTGCTTAAACATCTCTTGTTATGCATCACATGCATTTGACTCATTCTATATAAATGGAGAAATTAAGGCGATTTATTGGATCAAAGAATAATTCTCAGAGGAAAATTTGTATCATTTTAAACACAAAGGAATGTAGGCAATATTGTCATTTTTTTAGTTTATCCATCCTGCTGTTGGGATGGGAAGCCTGAACCATCAGTCTTAATAATATAAGTGGAATACATGTTCTTAACTATATTCTAAGCAAAAAATGCAAAACCAAAGAGATATCTATATGTCAAAAACAACAAGTTGAGGCGTTTACATGGTGCTACTTCCTAGATGGAAGCATTGGATTTGCTGGAGTCTTGGCTGGTTGACTAGCAATGCCTATCAGTTATGTGACAACAAGACTACATGAAGTCCCGGCTGCCGCCCAATAAGTAGTCTGACACATAACCCCACATATGTTTGGTCTATATGTAAAGTTAAAGCTTCATATTAAGCATACAGACATGACAGGGCTGCACGGTGGTGTAGTGGCTAGCACTGTCGCCTCACAGCAAGAGGGCCGCGGGTTCAATTCCCGGTCGGAGCGGTCCTTCTGTGTGGAGTTTGCATGTTCTCCCCGTGGCAGCGTGGGTTCTCTCCAGGCTCTCCGGCTTCCTCCCACAGTCCAAAGACATGCTGCAGGTTAATTGATCTCTAAATGTCCCATAGGTGTGAATGTGAGAGTGAATGGTTGTATGTCCCTACATGTGCCCTCGATGGACTGGCGGCCTGTCCAGGGTGTCCCCTGCCTTCGCCCTATGTCAGCTGGGATAGGCTCCAGCGCCCCCGCGACCCTAATGAGGATAAGTGGTATTGAAAATGGATGGATGGACATGACAGGGGTATCAATCTTCTTATCTAGCTATTAAAGTACGAGTTATTTTTTCTTTTTGTTCAGAGTGCGCCCATCTCTTCCATAAGGGCGGTGCCAGGCTGATCCTCTGTGGGAGTAGCTGGGATAAGCTGGAATCTCTGTATAACTATCTGACTGATGGTGCTGACCCCAGAGAGGTGAGGAAAGGAAACAAGTAAAAGTGGAACATGCTGGCATTCATTTCAGTTTAAAACATCGTTAAACTGAAGACTGAGGAAATCCTTCTAAACTGAATTCATTTCTCTTTTTTTGTGCCGAGTTCTCTTTTTTGAAAACAGCTGAGAAACCAATCTTCCACTATGGTTACTCCAGTAAACACGATCTCCTGTCTATATGTGTATACACTGGACACTTTTGGCAGTACAGTGACACAATCTTTTTCATTTCGTAAAGATCCCCCAAGTAGCCATTAAGAATGAATACAGGACAGTAACATGATATGGTGGGTTTACAGTTTGAGAGAAGAATAGTCCTGTCCTTGTTTTTATCATAACCCTCTGCTCTGTCGCCACCTCCCGCCTCACCGCTTCCTCCTTGTCAACACAATAGCAGGATATCCTGTCTGACAGAGCAGATGTGTCTAAATGGAAAAAAGCATATACATAAAAAGCATATACATAGATAACACACACACACATATATATATATATATATATATATATATATATTTTATATAAATTGTATATAATGTAAAAACTGCAGTGTCTATTCGTTTGGTCGACAAAAGAAAAGTGACTCCACAGCGTTCGACAGACACGGCTGCATATCATGTGACATATATATATATATATATATATATATATATATATATATATATATATATATATATACATATACACACATATATATTGTAGTGTCACGGGCTGTCGCTAGGACAGGCTAGCCTGGGGCGGTGCAAAAGAGAGCTGGACACAGGCACGTCCGAGGGTATTTAACAAAAAGTAAAGGTTTATTTCCCATCCCACCAGCAAGGTAACATCCAAACAACAAAGTATCAAAAAAGGGTCCAGTTAGAAAGCATAAAACATCCCGGAGGAGAAAGTGGTTAATTAACCAAACAAAACTCAACACTGGTGAATCCAAGCTACGAGGTCCTCTTCTTTGTTGTCCTCTTCCAGGTGCTGGTGGGTTCACCTTCCGCTTGTTTTCCCTCTCCTTCCCAGGTGCTCTCTCTTAAGTCTCCCAGCCCTGCCTCAATCAGGTGCCTTAAGCAGCTGCAGCTGGGTGAGCGGTGAGGCAGGCTGGGAGATGTAGTTCTTGCACTGGCGGCCATTTTGTAGCGCCCCTCCACTACCTGTCCCCTTGTGATGCCACATATCCCTCTCCCCGGGCCTGACGTCCTCGGCAGGGTGAATGAGCACCAGAAGGCATCACGGGACAGGGCATCGGCGTTGCCATGGCGTCGCCCTGGCCTGTGAATGACAGAGTATCCAGAGGACACCCCAGCACGCTGCTGGCCTTCCCCACCAGTTTGTCCAGTCTCCTCCTGTCAGCTGCTGTGATGCCGCTGCACCAGAAGACCACTCCATAAAAGATGGCTGATGCCACCACCGAGTCGAAGAAGGTCTTCAGGAGTGCTCCCTGCACCCCAAAGGACCTCAGTCTCCTCAGCAGAAAGAGTCTGCTCTGTCCCTTCTTGTAGAGTGCATGAGCATGGTCAGACCAGTCCAGTTTATTGTTCAAGTGAACACCCAGGTACTTCACAATCTCAATGTCCAGTCCCTGGATGCTCACTGGTGTTGGAGGAGAGCGTTTACCACAGCGGAAGTCCACCACCAGCTCCTTGGTCATGCTGGAGTTGATCTGGAGGCGGTTCCGCTGGCACCATCCTAAGAAGTCCTGGTTCAGTTCCCTGTACTCCCTGTCATCATCGGCCGAGATGAGGCCGACAATCGCAGAGTCGTCAGAGAACTTTTGCAGGTGGCAGTTGGCAGAGTTGTGTTTGAAGTCCGATGTGTAGATGGAGAAGAGGAATGGAGCCAGAACGGTTCCCTGTGGAGCCCCTGTGCTGCAGTACACCCGATCTGACTCACACTCCCGTATCCGCACATACTGTGGACGGTTGGTAGTCCACCCCGGTCTGCTTCAGCTTGTCCCTCAGGAGCAAAGGCTGAATGGTGTTGAAGGCACTGGAGAAGTCGTAGAACATGACTCTCACAGTGCTTCCAGCCTTTTCCAGGTGAGAGAGGCATCTCTGCAGCAGGAAGATGACGGCGTCATCCACCCCGATGCCAGATTGGTAGGCGAACTGAAGTGGGTCCAGGGATGAGCTCACCAGGGGGCGGAGATGGACAAGGACCAGCCTCTCCAGGGTCTTCATCAGGTGGGATGTCAACGCCACCGGCCTATAGCTGTTGAGGTCCTTGGGCCGCGGGGTCTTTGGTACCGGTACCACGCAGGATGTCTTCCATAGCTGTGGTACTTTCCCCAGCCTCAAGCTCAAGTTGAAGATGTGCTCCGCTATCCCGCACAGTTGGTCTGCGCAAGATTTGAGGAGCCTTGAGCTGATGCCATCTGGACCCGTGGCCTTCCTCACCTTGATCCTCCTCAGTTCCTTCCTCACCTGGTGACGGGACACGCTGGGGGGTGTGGTGCTGTGAGGTGTTGGAGTGGGGGTGGGTTGCTGGTCGTAGAGTGCTGAGTATGATAGGTGTGAAGGGGGGCCGAGTGCTGTAGAAAGGGGGGAGGTGCAGGGGGAGGGGGGGCAATAATCCGCAGGGGGTGCAAAAGATGGGGGCTGCAGCGGCCGCAGCAGGGAGGTCTGGGTGGGGGGAGGGGAGGATGGCTGGTCAAATCTGTTAAAAAATGAGTTCAGATCATTCACCCACTTATGGTCCCCCTCAGGCTGTTTGTTGAGCCCCTTGAACCCATAAATCGTCTTGAGGCCCTTCCAGACCCCGATGGTGTTGTTCTGCTGCAGCTGGTCCTCCATCCTGGTCCTGTAGACATCTTTACCCTCCCTGATCTCCACCCTCAGCTCCCTTTGCACAGTCCTCAGCGCCTCCTTGTTGCCAGATCTAAAGACCCTCTTCTTCTCCTTGAGGAGGGCCTTTATCTTTGGAGAGATCCAGGGTTTGCCATTTGAGAAGCACCGTACAGTCCTGGTGGGTACGGTGTTCTCAACACAGAAGTTGATGTAGTCTGTGATGCAGTCGGTGAGACCGTCGATGTCTTCCCCATGGGCATCACTGAATACCTCCCACACAGTTGTCTCAAAACAGTCCTTCAGAGCCTCCTCGGCTCCATCGGTCCATTGTCTAACTGTGCGGGTCACAGCTGGCTGCTTCTGTGCAAGAGTGGTGTACACAGGCAGGAGGTGCACCAGGTTGTGGTCAGATCGGCCCAGGGGAGGGAGAGGTGATGATGAGTATGCCTCCTTGGTGTTGGCATAGAGGATATCCAGTGTCTTATTGTCTCTGGTGTGGCATGTGACGTACTGGGTGAATGTGGGCAGAGTGGAGGACGGAGGGGCATGGTTAAAGTCCCCAGAGAGAAGGAGGAGGGCATTGGGGTGTCGTGTCAGCAGCCTGTTCGTCGCTGAGTGGATGACGTCACAGGCCGCTTCAGCGTCAGCAGAGGGGGGGATGTACGCAGCCACCATGATAACATGCGAGAATTCCCTTGGCAGATAGTGTGGCCTCATGCTAACAGCTAACAGCTCAATGTCCGTTGTGCAGGTCTGCTCTTTAACAGTGATGTGCCCAGAGTTACACCATCTATCATTAACAAACACTGCCAGTCCTCCTCCCTTCCTCTTACCGCTCTCCACTGTCCTGTCCGCCCGTATGATGCGGAACCCGTCCAGCGTAGCGTGCGTGTCCGGAATTAGCTCCGTTAGCCAAGTCTCCGTGAACACCATGAGGCTACACTGCCGGTATTCACTCTGATGGCGAGTTAGCGCCGCTAGCTCGTCCATCTTGTTGGAGAGAGACCTCACGTTTCCCATGATGATGGAGGGTAGGATGGGTTTGTAACGTCTTCTCCTGGCGCGACTTCCGCCCCCGCCCGGCATCCACGTTTCTTCCTCCTCAACTCACGGGGAACATCGGGTCTCTCCACGGGTAGTAGCACCGCCGCGTCCCGGAATGCTAACAGTTGGTCCCTTGAGAAAACAACAACTGGACCATGGCTGCATGCTGGGTCCCCAGACACGGAGGTGAAAAGTTTGATTAGCAGCAGATAGACCACGACAAGCTCGACGTGTCTAGCTGCCATAATGTACCGATTAGGAACGGTAACTAATATGACGGGGAAAAAGCGACAAGAAGTAACAAAATAACATAATGTAAGAAAAAAAAACTAGGTAGTGAGCAGGAGCTACTGTAAAAGGCAGCCACACAAGCGGCGCCGGTTGCTATGATATGGCTTTTGGTTCACCGTTTTTCCCGGCTGGGTGCGTACTTCATGTTCCACCAGGTGGGTGCAGCCTGGGAGGGATGAAAATACCTCCTGATTTCCTTCTACAAGCTCCTTTGCCTGCTGCCGCTGGTGAGGAGAGAGGTCCGGGCCCAACTGCACCTCGTCCCGGTCGGGTTCTCTCGACTCTCTGGGGGGAAGGCAATTGAACAACACCTCTCGATCATGCCATTTCTTTAGGAGGTTAATATGATAGATTTGCTCACCTTTCCTCTTCCCTGGTTGTCGTACTTTGTAATTGACTTCCCCAACCTTTTCAATTACTTCAAAGGGCCCCTGCCAAGTAGCCAAGAACTTACATTCCACAGTGGTGACAAGAACTAGGACTCTGTCTCCTGGGTTGAATTCCCTGGGTTGTGCTGCTCGGTTATAGGCTGCCCTTTGATCCCTCTGAGCCTTCTCCATGTGTTCCTTCACGATGGGGAACACAGCTGCCATCCGGTCCCGCATCGCCCCCACGTGTTCAATTATGGTACGATGGGGACAGGGTTGCTCCTCCCACGTCTCCTTGGCGATGTCCAGAAGGCCCCTGGGTTTGTGAGTATACAACAGGTCAAAGGGTGAGAAGCCAGTGGAAGCCTGAGGCACCTCTCTTACCGCAAACAGAAGGTAGGGTAACAGCTGGTTCCAGTTTCTTCCGTCTTTGTCGATGGCCTTCCTCAGCATGGCTTTCAGGGTCTTGTTGAACCTCTCCACTAGCCCATCTGTCTGGGGGTGGTAGACCGAGGTTCTCACCTGTTTCACGTGTAACAGCGCACACAACTCCTTGGTGACCCTCGACATAAAAGGGGTCCCCTGGTCGGTAAGAATCTCCTTTGGAATCCCCACGCGGCTGCTGAAGAGGAACAGTTATTTTGCTATTTGTTTAGCAAGGGACGGCTTCCGGATAACGGGTGGCGTAGTCCACTATGACCAAGATGTACTGGTGCCCCCGGGCACTTTTGGGCAGGGGACCCACAATATCCATGCCTACTCGTTCAAAGGGGGTTTCTATAATAGGCAAAGGGATAAGGGGGTTCCGGTAAGTCGGTTTCAGAGCGGTGACCTGACAATCTGGGCAGCTGCGGCAGTAGTTCTCTATCTCCTTGTGGACTCCGGGCCAAAAAAACCTCTGTAACACCCTCTCTTTAGTCTTCTCTACGCCCAAGTGCGCTCCCAGCAAGTGAGTGTGGGCCAACTGCAGAACTGTGGAGCGGTGAGGCCGGGGCACAAGTAGTTGCTCAACGATTTGGTCCTTGCTTCTTGTTACCTGATACAAGAGGCCATTTTTCACTGAAAAATTAGGGTAGGAAGGAATCAACCGGGTTCCCACCAACGTTCCCTCTAGGACCTGGACGTTTCTTAAGGCATTTCCCAGAGTCAGGTCCTGCAACTGTGCTGTTCCATACTGACCTTTAAGGGGCAGTGTTTCTCGAGGGCCATCAGTGTCCTCCTCACTTGGCCCAGGTTGGGGCTCAGAGTCATCAGACTCAGCTCCACTAGAAGCTTCTGCTAATGCTTGGACTGACACTAGAGGGGACAAGCATGGTTTGGCAACGTTAACCCAGGTTTTACTCAATTGTGGATGGTTCGACTTACGTTTGTGGGGCTCCCGACTAAGCTTATTTAGGGCTTCCCTCCACAGCATCCGGAAAGCTGGAAAGTCACACCCGCTCAGGACTAGGACCGGGAGGTCCCAGATTACTCCCACCTCGACCTGAAAGGTGCCCTTAGTTGTGGTCAGTTTCACTACGGTGGTTGGATACTCTCGGGTATCTCCGTGGACACAAACCACCGGGACGGGATCGCCTTGAGCCGGGGACGATGCCTCCAAAACTGCCTCCTGGACTAGGGTCCGGGCACTTCCTGAATCGAGCAAGGCTTCTACGTCCCGTCGATTCACCGTTACGGGGCACGTTTGTCGCCGGTCCCTACTTTCGCCCAGGAGGGCAGCAAAGTGGACATGGGGGCCGCTGGCGGATTCCGCTGTGGGCATGGGCTAGTCTTTCACACTGCCAGGAGATGTGGCCGAATTTGCCACAGCGATAGCACTGGCGGGGCTCTGGGTTCAGGAACGCTCGTGGCTGTCCAGGTTGACTAACGCCTCTGCTGGGTGGGTCCGAGGGAGGGTTGGCCAGGGCCGGACCTCTTTGGCAACGCACACTTGGCCGGGCCGGGACAGAAGTCACCGGCGCTTTACAGGGTGGTCGGAGCATGTCTGAGGCCGCCTGGAACTGTTCTACGGCTTCTACCAACCCTGTGGCCGTTGTTAACTTTTGGTGGCCAATTACCCTTTTTGCCTCGTATGGTAGACCCCGTAGATACTTGTCCATAACCAGGGTTTCTATCATGTCTGCCGGGCTGTGTTTGTCTGGTTCTAGCCACCTTTTCGCCACTCTTATCAACTCGTGCATTTGGGACCGGGGCGTCTCTCCGCTTAGGAAAGTCCAGTTATGAAAACGTTGGGCCATGCTAAATTTAGTGAGCCCCTGGCGACTCGAAATCTCTCCCTTTAACTGGTCGTAGTCGTGGGCAATATCAGCCTCTACATCTCGAAACGCTTTAAGGGCCTCACCGGATAGGAAAGGCACCAGAAGTCCAACCCACTGTCTCTTTGGCCACCCTTCTCGAGTCGCCGTAGCTTCAAAGGCATGAAGGTAAGCTTCCACATCGTCGGTCACGCCAAGTTTAGGGATGAAATCAGCTGCCCTGGGCTTCGACTCTGGCCTCTGCCGGAGCTCCTGCTCCTTCAGTTCATTAGCCCTGATTTGCTGTGCCAACAGGGCACCGCTGATTTCCTGCTGCGCCCTCTGGCTCTCCAACAGCATCTGCATCAGTGGCTCCATTTTGGATTGGTGGTCTGGGGTTTGAAGTTCTGAAAAAAGTTGGGACAAGTCGTCAGTATCTCCTCTCTCAATCATCCGCACTTTGGCCCCAGTGCCCGCATTCTCCACCACCTGTAGTGTCACGGGCTGTCGCTAGGACAGGCTAGCCTGGGGCGGTGCAAAAGAGAGCTGGACACAGGCACGTCCGAGCGTATTTAACAAAAAGTAAAGGTTTATTTCCCATCCCACCAGCAAGGTAACGTCCAAACAACAAAGTATCAAAAAAGGGTCCAGTTAGAAAACATAAAACATCCCGGAGGAGAAAGTGGTTAATTAACCAAACAAAACTCAACACTGGTGAATCCAAGCTACGAGGTCCTTTTCTTTGTCGTCCTCTTCCAGGTGCTTGTGGGTTCACCTTCCGCTTGTGTTCCCTCTCCTTCCCAGGTGCTCTCTCTTAAGTCTCCCAGCCTTGCCTCAATCAGGTGCCTTAAGCAGCTGCAGAGGCAGACTGGGAGATGTAGTTCTCGACCCAGTTTTGGGGCGACTGTGGCTCAGTGGTGAGCAGGGTTGTCCTTCAGAGGACCGGCAGTTCGATCCCCGGCTCCACTTGTCCATGTCGATGTGTCCTTGGGCAAGACACTTAACCCCAAATTGCTCCCGTAGTTGTGCCTACGGTGTGTGAGTAGGTGCTATTCAATTACAGGACCATTTACCATATAAATGGATATCATTGTATCAATGTTCTCATCTAAGTCTCAGCAAGAAAACATATCTCTCAAAATGTAGAACTATTTCTGTATTTAGTCTAATAAACTTAATTAACGCATGAACATATCTTAAAATAACCTAAAAACAACTGTATTTGGCCTAATGAACACAACATAATAGCATAGCAAACTAATACAGTCTTGTGTCTCACTAGACGTTTACCCCAAAGTTGGTGATACTGGACTTCAGCGATATGGACAGCATGGAGGACGTGGTGGCTGAGGTGGTGGAGTGTTATGGCTGTGTGGATCTGTAACAGCAGCATGAAGCTGAAGTCCCCGGTGCAAAGTGTCTCCCTCGAACTTGACAGAAACGTCATGGACATGAACTACTTCGGCCCCTGCACTCACAAAATCGATATTTACACTCTCCTTTTATGGTAGCTAGCCATTAGACGAGGGTAGAGCAGTCAATTCTGTACTCAAGTAGAACTACTGCTACATTTTAGTCTATGAGTTCTGTATTAGAGGATGTAGTTTGTGATGCCGTTGAACTGTATTGTGTTTTACTAACAGGTGTATGTATTATTTTGTCCACACAATGTATATCAATGAGGGTTGACTAAACAAGAGCCACAATTTTCTGAACTCATCATAACATGTTTCAAACATGTAGATGTGTCCTCACAGTGTGCTGCAACAGGAGTCTTCCTGTGAGCTGTGACAAGACAGAAAACCATTACAGTATGTCCTCTATTATGTGTGGAATGAGATTTTTTCAATTAAATTCAGTTTGTTTTGTATAGCCCAATATCACAAATTTGCCTCAGAGGGCTTTACAATCTGTACACATACGACATCCCTGTCCCAAGACCTCACATCGAATCAGGAAAAACTTCCCAAAAATAACCTGTCACAGGGAAAAAACCTTCAGGAGAGTAACAGAGGAGGATCCCTCTCCCCGGATGGACAGAAGCAATAGATGTCATGTGTACAGATGAACACCATTACAGAGTTACATAAACACATTACAATCTATGAAACAGAAGGAGGTAGAGAGAGAGGGAGGGGGGGGGGGGGCGCATCAGTAGGGGCCATGGCCCATGGAGCATCAGCAGGGCCAAGGCAGGAAGCCGGCTCACCAGGCAGGAGGCATCAGACACAACCAGGTCCAACGGACCCTACGAGACGTGAAGTCGCAAAGACTCCGGGGAGGAAGCAGAGTTAGTAAGGTGCAATGGAAAGCTGTAAATTCATCCAGAAGTAAAGAGAGAAGAGGAGATAGGTGCTCAGTGCATCCTAAAATGTCCCCCAGCAGCATATAAGCCTATAGCAGCATATCTAGGGGCTGGACCAGGACAAACCTGATTCAGCCCTAACTATAAGCGCTATCAAACAGGAAAGTCTTAAGTCTGTTCTTAAATGAGGTGACTGTGTCTGCCTCCCAGACTGAAAGTGGAAGCTGGTTCCATAAAAGAAGAGCTTGATAACTGAAGGCTCTGGCTCCCATCCTACTTTTTAGGACTCTAGGAACCACAAGTATCCCTGCATTTAGTGAGCGCAGCTCTCTAGTGGGGCAATATGGTACTACAAGCTCCTTAAGATATGATGGTGCATCACCAATCAAGGCTTTGTAGGTGAGGAGAAGAATTTTAAATGTAAAATTTTTGATTTTACAGGGAGCCAGTGCAGAGCAGCTAATACACAAGTCATGTGATCTCTTTTTAGTTTTTGTGAGTACACGAGCTGCAGCATTCTGGATTAACTGGAGGGATTTAAGAGACTTATTAGAGCAGCCTGATAAGGAATTGAAAAATTTAGTCTGGAAGTAACAAACGCATGAACCAGCTTTTCTGCATCTTTTTGAGACAAGATATGTCTGATTTCTTTACAACCATGTCACACCTCTTTTGTGTGTGTGTGTGTGTGTGTGTGTGTGACACACACACACCTTTCAGATGCTGCATCGAAGCATGCGGCGCAGGCATTCTTCGACTGCCTCCGGGCTGAAGTGGAGGAGTATGGGATAGTTGTCAGCACCATCAGTCTTACTTTTATCAACCCCTTTGAGCTGCAACCTGTGGAAGGGCCCACCCCTAAACAAAACACCCTGGCTGCATGTGAGTAAAAAGACTGACAGGTTGATGGTATTGAGGAATCATTCCTACGGTCTTTCAGTTTGTAGGAAATAGTTAGGAGTTTTGAGGTCTATTTTCAAGTCTTTGGAATAACTTTTCTTTTCAGTATGGTGAGTGAATTGAATGTATGTGTTCTTCCACAGTTATCACCAACCAGTTGACCCATGGTGTGTGCCCATCAGCCCTGGCCAATGAGATTATGCAAACGGTGAACAGGAAGACGAAGGAGGTCGTGCTGGCACACCCTATCCCTAGGGTGGCCCTCTACCTACGTTCCCTCCTCCCCTCCTTCCCCTTTGCTGTGCTGGCTGCTGGAGTGAAGGACTCGGTCCCGGATGAGTAAATTCAATTCAATTCAGTTTATTTTGTATAGCCCAAAATCACAAATTACAATTTTGTTTCAGAGGGCTTTACAATCTGTACACATACATATATAGATGGAGTAGGAAGAAATCTTAAATGGAATCATCAATAGATGTGAAGTAAAGATTGTTAGGAAAAGGTAAAAATGTACAAGTATGTGCTTGGTAAAGGCTGGATCACCACTTGGCAAAGCAGGCAACTGCCCCTAGGGCCCTTAGAGGTCTGGCTTCAATTTCAATTCAGCATTACAGAGTTACATAAACAGTCACGTTTCTGCTTTTTGGACCATTGCAGTTTCACCACCTGATAGGGATTGAGCAGTCTACCACGGATTTAAAACTGGATTCCAGTCACAACAACTTGCTTCCTCCCCAGAGTCTTTGTGACTTCATGTCTCATAGGGTCCATTGGACCTGGAGGTGTCTGATGCCTGGTGAGCCGGCCTCCCGCGTTGGCCCTGCTGATGCGCCCCCCCCTCCCCTCCCTTCTGTTTCATGGATTGGAGTTCCATTCATACATTGTCATATTCATGTAATGCGTTTATGTAACTTTGTAATGCTGTTCATTCTGTACACATGACATCTATTGCATCTGTCCATCTGGGGAGAGGGATCCTCCTCTGTTGCTCTTGCTTTGTGTTCAGAGCTCCGGGTCCCGTGGCCGCAGGAAATTCAGGATTCAATGAGTTCAAGTTTAACAATATTTAATGGCAAAGATAATACTCATGTAGTGTTCACGATCGTGGGGCCAGAAAGGAGGAACTCTCCACAGACGGACTGCAGCTCCCAAGGAGCAACAGACCGGGGCTGTCTCGAGTCTCCAGACCAGTAGAACCATGTCTTCCCAGAACAAATGCTCGGTCGTTAGTATGGTCATGCAAATGAATTCACACCTAAAGGTTAGTTCTATTGGTCAGTTCAAAGGAATGCCGCAGTTCTGTTCGCTAAGCCAATTGATAAGCTGGCGAGGTCAAAGCTCACACTTCCGGTCAAGGACAGCTTGACCGGAAGTGCTTATTGCTCTCCTGAAGGTTTCTTCCCTTTTTTCCCTGTCAAAGGTTATTTTTGGGGAGTTTTTCCTGATTCAATGTGAGGTCCTGGGACAGGGATGTCGTATGTGTACAGATTGTAAAGCCCTCTGAGGCAAATTTGTAATTTGTGATATTGGGCTATACAAAATAAACTGAATTGAACTTGCTGTTCTTTTTTCCTCCCTTTATTTTGGTAGGTTCAGTCTAAAAATTGTTTTAATTCTCCATACAATGAAGCAAAGCTCCATTAGTTGAAAGGTGAAAAACCTTAAACAGAAAAAACACATTTCAATGAAACTTCACAAAGCAAAAGCACCCATCTCAAACTGTGATAACGCACCAGTGCACCCACACTATACATTTCACCACATACAGCCATCCCAGCTGTGCCTCCACCCAGTGCCGTACCGGAAACACATGAGGCCCCCCTGCAGAATAACCCTGAGAGGCCCCCCCACTCCCCCCATATGTAAGGGATAATGTATTGGTCCGGCGGTCATTATCCAAAGATAAACGAACAGGACCCAAGCTTTTCTTTTGAGGGAAATTTATTCAAGCAGAAAAAACAGCTCAAACAGAGAACAAATGTATTCCAACAGAAACAAAACATATGCTAGGGCCTATCAAACAGCTCAAACAGAACATATGTTACAACAACATAACAAATATGCCTACATATAGTCGATACACCGGTAGGCTACTTTCTACAGGTTTGAATTTGAATACACATGTGCGCGTCTTTTAGCAAATATGTATGCAAAGTCTTTAACCACGCTCTTTACATCTAAACTGCGCGCACGTTTATTCTCTATGCTAAGGATGGCCACACTTGACAGCCTCTCTTGTGACATGGAGCTTCTGAGATATGTTTTGATCAGTTTTAGCTTGGAAAATGACCTTTCTTACTTAACGGTTACTTTTATTATTTTGTACAGAGCCGTTGTCTTCTCAAAAGGGTTGCAGTGTTGGACAAAGTGAAATGAAGTTAAACAACGATGTGGTTGTGGAGATAATTAAGGAAACGTGTCCGATAATGGGCGCAGGGGGTATAGTGAGAGGTTTAATAAGGTTAATGTATTTTCAAGCACAACACATAGACAGAGCAGTACAGCTGTCAAAGTATAACGTTAGCTACGTGGTAATGTTAGCTATAGCAAACTGTACAATACCTGTCTCTTCTGGCAGATGAGTGCATCCTTCACCAGCTGGTCGAAAAAGACTTGTAATTTTGGGAAGTTTGGCATTTAATTCAGAAATGTCCTGTTTTGAATGCCGCTTTTGGGCACCACTTTTAAATGGGAGTTTCATTTTTCCTCAAGAGAAATTTCCTCGTAGTTCTCCCAGAATACACCGCGGCCCAACAATAACACCAGTCCGCGTAGCAGGAGACTCTAGTGGTTGCCTGTTACGATTGCCTTTACAACTATTATTTAAAACTTATAAAGCCAGTTTAAAATACTGTTTTTTATTGTGTAGCTTTATATGAGAGAGACAACTTTGAGGGATATCTTAATGTTATTACGTAATGTAATATTATTTATTTATTACATTATTCGGCCCAGATTCGGCAGCCGATAAACCGGTTGCCATGTCTAAGACAGAATCTGCCCATGTCCGTAACAGCTACACCTGGGCCAGACATGGCAACAGTGAAATGTGCCAAAGGTGGCTCACATTTGGCCGCATCGAGCCGGAACACAGCCGAGTCAGCCGACACTTATACGGCCAAGTGCGCTGGCTAGTGTTGGATTAAAAAAAAAATTGCCACGCGAGGCCCCCCCGCAGTGCGGGGGCTGCGGGGGTGATCTCTACGGGCCTGCCTCCACCAACATGCGACCAGCAAATAACATAAAAGACACCGCATAATCAACCATAAACAAACCAGATACCCTCACACCAAGACATGTCAAACAATTAATTCCCTGTCGTCACACGTGAGCGGGCTGCGGAGCCCCGTGACGCATTTAGCGCTCGCGCTAACCAGTGGTGACGTAGTCCGTCAGTATGAGTAGAGCCGCTCTTAACGGCTGCTTCTCCGGACTTGTAGACGTCTCTTTTGCATTCCTATCTGCCGCTCTCCCTGATCTGACTTTTTAAAAGCGCCCCCCTGTTACTTCCGGTCTTTTTAGCTCCGCCCCGTTTCCCATGTTGGATAGTTTGGACTAAGTGTCTTAACAATTACTTTGTTTATTAGTTAATTTGCGATTGTTCCTCCATGTCCCTAATTGCTTTATTAATTTACAATTATTGTTATTTATCTTTTTTCTGATTTTTTATATATCCATCCATCCATCCATTATCACCCGCTTATCCGGGGTCGGGTCGCGGTGGCAGCAGGTTCAGCAGGCCGACCCAGGCTTCCCTCTCACCCGCAGCACTTTCCAGCTCATTCTGGGGGATCCCGAGGCGTTCCAAGGCCAGCCGGGAGATATAATCCCTCCAGCGTGTCCTCGGTCTTCCCCGGGGCCTCCTATATTTTTCTATAAAATTAAAATCAATGTTGGACTTGACAAACACATTACATGAATATGACAATGTATGAATGGACCTCCACAATCCATGAAACAGAAGGAGGTAGAGAGGAGGGGGTCGGGGCGCATCAACAGGGGCAAGGCAGGAGGCCGGCTCAACAGGCAGGAGGCATCAGACACAGACGGGTCCAATGGACCCTATGAGACGTCAAGTCACAAAGACTCCGGGAACGATGCAGAGTTAGTAAGGTGCAATGGAGAGATGTCAATTCATCCATAAATAAAGAGAGAAGAGGAGATAGGTGCTCAGTGTATCCTAAAACATCCCCCAGCAGCCTATAAGCCTATAGCAGCATATCAAGGGGCTCGACCAGAGCAAACCTGATTCAGCCCTAACTATAAGCACTATTAAAGAGGAAAGTCTTAAGTTTGTTCTTAAATAAGGTGACTGTGTCTGCCTCCCAGACTGAAAGTGGAAGCTGGTTCCATAAAAGAGGAGCTTGATAACTGAAGGCTCTGGCTCCCATCCTACTTTTTAGGACTCTAGGAACCACGAGTAGCCCCGCATTTAGTGAGCGCAGCTCTCTAGTGGGGCAATATGGTACTACAAGCTCCTTAAGATATGATGGTGCATCACCAATCAAGTCTTTGTAGGTTGAGGCAATTAGTTTGTGGTGATTTAATTGAATTATAATCCTTCAGACTTTCATGAAATCAAACCCTGTTTTCATTCTATTTGTGCTCTTAGACATTTACATTCTGTAAGGACGTCTCTATATAGTTTTATTTGTGAAAGGTGGAGTCTGAAATTCCCACGTTACATTTATTGAAGCAAAACAGGCCATAAGGATTTGAATCATGTAAGTAACTAAATAACTAATTGTAAAATGTATCTACTTCACCAATATGAATCTGTAAAATCAATATCCATTATTTTCCATATCATCAGAAGGCCAGGATTTGACTGAACGTATAGATCCAGTATTCTATGTTTAACATGTGTTTAACACACCTAAAAAGTGATGAATGTCTTTCTCTGTATGTCCTCTAGGTGGCAGCCACATACAGTATAGTCATTGATACTGTCTGACCCGTGATACTGAAGAGACCTCTCACAATAAATTGTTAACGGTTGTCACCATTTTTTCTGTTTTGAAATATTAATCAACTCTCCTAATTTGTCAACAATGAAACAACTGATAAAAAGACACGTGCTTGTTTACTTGCTCATGCATTTCAATGGAAGAAAAAAATGAAAGCAAAATAAATAATTTCTTTACAACAAATGCTGAATATGAAAGACTTTCTTCAGGCAGCTATGATATTCACACAGATGCAATACTGCCATTTAGGGACAAAAGGACATCACATTTCTGCGATGTAAATGGGGGAGTAGAGACAAAGGGGCCGATCCCTTTGTACATTGTGCGTGCGTGCGTGAGTGGGAGGTACAATTGGCGTCAAATCCAGCTGGTATGCGTGAGTCTGTCCTCCATGTCACTCTCCTCTGGGGAATTCAATGTCCTTTGTTTCCGGGACCGGTGGTCAGGAATGTCTCTGTAATGTTCACATGAATAAATGCAACTTTCAGACATGTCCACCTGTCAAACAACAGGGATTTCTTTGAAACACTCCGCTGGACTCTGCAAATTGGCATTTTGATCTGACACATTAACATGTGTCACACAGCACCGCCTGATCATGTTTGATTGCATGCACGGAGGTCAGCCCCACATATGAACTGTCTAAAGGTAAATCAAACAGAAATGTATCGAGGTGTGTATCTGAGAATGATCAAAGCCTAATAGTTTTTTCTCAATCATCTAGTTGGACTCTGTGGTGAGCAATATGTTGATAAAGCTCAAACACAGCAGAGATGATTATCCTTACGCTATATTCTGCTCAGAAATGGCCTTTCCATGAGCGAGGTGATCACCCTTATCAATTTTTAAAGCTCAGTTTATTGACACAAACCTGACTTATGGAGGTTATGCAGTATGTAGTAGGTTATAACATGGTAATGATTCCCTAGGCTTTCACATACAACACCAGGGGCACTGGCACTTATGCTAACGTTATCTTATGTTGATGTTATTGCTCCAGTGAGGGTAAAGGTAATGTCTGCACAGTGGGGTTGTCTTTGTCCATATGTTGTAGCTGGGATATTTGTATTCTGCACTGTGGAGAAACTGTAAAGAGAGTGTGCTCAAAATAAACAATAATGGATGTTCTACATCAAAAATAACTTCCCTAAAAAAATGTCATCAAACTCTATTTATGTAAATGGTCTCAATAATATTGCAAATACATAGTTATTGTAAACATAGCTGGCCTGATGCACAAGTGATCAGAAATTGCTGGTTCAGCTAAGTCAAGCATGAAAAAGTATGTAAATATCTATGTATTTTATTCTCAATTTATCATTCAATTCAATATAATTCTGCTTTGTATTAACTCATTGCACCCAATAATGCTAATTACATATGTGAATAATTTCCTTTTTGCTGCGGATTGTATTCAGTATTCATTAGTGGGGCAACTGTGGCTCAGAGGTGAGCAGGGTCGTCTCTCAATCAGAGGGTCGTTAGTTCGATCCCTGGCTCCACCATGACAATGTGTCCTTGGGCAAGACACTTCATCCAAAATTGCTCCCTGTGTATGTGAGGTATGTGAGGTATGTGAGGTATGTGAGGTATGTGAGGTATGTGAGGTATGTGAGGTATGTGAGGTATGTGAGGTATGTGAGGTATGTGAGGTATGTGAGGTATGTGAGTGTTGATGTGCAGCTGGATCCTTAGCCCCTCCCATCAGTGTATGAATGAGGGAATGATGTCATGTAGTATTGAAGTGATTTGATTGGTCGAAAGACTAGAAAAGCACTATACATGTACAGGTCCATTAAAGTATAATGTTTTCTTACAAAAAAAGAAAATTGTCCTATTCATATATTCATGTTTAGGTTCATTTATTTTAGTATCTTTTATTTAGCTCACTGTTTTGCTTTTCACACTCATCCCCTTCATTATAAACCCAGTGCACACTACCTGCTCACTACACAGTCGCTAGCTGGTGCATGTGGAGGACCAGCTAAAGAGTTGGATATTTTGCTCAGACGTTGTTGGAGACAAAAACAGAGTTAACAGCAAAGTGAATATTGGACTGACATTCATCAAGTGAACACAAAAAATTATCCAAATGAATGTTGCTTTGTTTCCACCGGACATGTACATAGGCAACTGTTTGCTTACTTGTAACAATATGTCACTGTTGTATTTATGGATCTGCTGCCCATAATAATAATAATAATAATAAAGATGACTATAGAGGACAGTCTGCAATGTCATCCAACTTTTAACTGTTATATGTTCAGTATGTGTGTGCATGGTTTTCTGTGAATCTCTTGTGCAATTTGATTCCTGTGCAGGAAAGGTGGATTCCACCATAGGCAATTAAAGAATGCAGAAACATTGAATAAGTATAGCTGGAAAAATGTGATAGAATAGATATATTTGATCAAACCTTTGAAGAACACTGTGTGGCAACACTTTTCAATTTGGACCTTTGCTAACCATTGTGTAAATATTATGGGATGGGACCTGTGCTTTTGAGAAAAACTTTAAGAAAATATTATTTCAGTTAGATACTAAAGATACTATTTTCACTATACCATAACTTTTACTTTATGGAGTAATTTGACAATATCTGCTGATTCAAATGCTGAATAGATGTTCAAACATGTTTAGGATGAAAGAGACATAATAGCCCACTATCTTATTTTTAAATATTGGAATATTGAAACCTTTTTCCATAGCCTGCACTGCACACTAGAGCAGAAGAATGTGGACAGACACAACCAGTCAGTCAGAGCGCACTATACAGGATTAAACTATTCTTTCAAAGTATAATCTTAGCATCACATGTCATCTTGAGGCCATAGAAGTCTTGCTAATCCTTCAATCTTGTTTGGATTTAAGATTACACATATTTAATCTTAAAGGGAAAGTTTGCCTTAATCTCTTAAATCCCAGCGGGCACTGCTTCTCATACCCCCTCACTTTTTTTTAAAACAATTTTTGTCTTTTCACCACAGATAGAACACATACACATCCCCTTCACAGACATGCAATAGTGTCCACACAAATAAACTGCACTGCTAGTTACAGATGAGAGACTTTAAATGTTGGTTGACATAATCCTTACATTTTTTCGTTTTTGGATTAAAAAGCATTATAATGTTTCTCATGACCTTCAAATCAAGAGGGACCACAGATATAATTATATTACCAGCGGATGTTGGAGAGCGATTTAAATCAGTGGAAACTGGAGGGAATAAGCATTACAGTTGGCTAGGAGAAATCCTTTATGTGCAAGTGCAACAAAAGCCAAATTAAAGCATGAATCCTTCTTGTACTGAAAACAGATCTGGATTAATTTGTCAAGTGCAGAGCTTGTTGTTTCTTTTTGTAGTTTGATTTTGACCAGTAGAAACAGCTCTTTGTTAGAATGTCAGCCACCTTATTGATCTGACTGGGTCTAAAATGAGATGTTAATAAAGTTTGAATCTCTATTGATTGCCTGTTATCAGTCAATGTATTGGGTGCTAACTCAATGTCCAATGACAGGCTTTAGTTGATGTGTTGGCTTTATTGCCGCCCTTGTAAATAACCAAGTCTTACTTTAAATTACACACGCAAATAACTTAATGTGTTATTATCTTTCTCTCTTTCTCTCTGCCATTTTCTCTCTCTGCCTCTCTCCCTCTCTCTCTCTTTTATATATTGACACAGTCAGCCTAATTGCTAAATTCAGATATCGGTATCGGGAAATAGGAAATGGTATTTGATCATCTCTCGTTTAAAGGTGCTTTAAGAGCATTAATAGAGCAGCAAACAGCTCTACAGCCTTAGACATCTCAGGCCTTTGACACTGTTGATCACAACATTGTTATTGCAAAACTACAAAACTGTGGCTTTTGTGATGTTGTCATGGTCTGGGTTTTTGTGTCTTGTTTCCTGTTTTATTTTGAAGTCCTGTCTCTTGTGTCCTCTGTTTCCCTCCACTTCCTGTCCCTGTGATTGTCCCTGATTGTTCATTCCCTTCACCTGCCCACAGCCACTCCTCTGCCTCCTGTATGATTGCAAGCTCTGCCCTCATTGTTGCCCTGTGTATTTAGTCTGTGTGTACTCCTTGTTCTGTGCCAGATCGTTTTTGTACTTCCTGTGTGTTCCTCGGCCTTGTGTGACTTTTTGCAAGTAAATGAGAGTTTTTTCACCTCACCTCAACTCCTGTGTATTCCTCTGGCCTCGGAAACGTTACAGAACGTGACAGATGTTGCCCTAAAATGGCTGCTTGATTATTAAAGGATTAAAGAATTGGTATCTTGAGTAGAGTAACTTCATTGATTCTTATACAGTTTCATTTCTACTCATATTATGAATTGTAATACTGCTTCAGCCACCACATGTCCTAGTGGGGAGACTGTGGCTCAGTGGTGAGCAGTGTTGTCCTTCAATCAGAGAATTGAAGGTTTGATCCCCGGATCCACTAGCCCATGTCCATGTGTCGACACTTAACCCCAAAATGTCTCCCGTAGCTGTGCCTATGGTGTGAATGTTAGTTACTGCTGGTGGAACCGTAGCTCCTCCAATCAGTGTATGAATGGGTGAATGATGACAAGTAGTGTTAAAGTGCTTTGAGTGGTTTGAAAACTATAGTGTGAGAAGCGGTGCAAATTAACACAGATGACAATGAGGTAGGGGACGGTCTATTGTGCTTTGACTATTCCGCTGTTTAAACACTGAAGGAGGTGTGGTAAGTTTAGGAGGTGCTAGGTATATGTAGATAGCTGCGGAGGGACGTCTTATCAAAATTCCCAAGAAAGGGTGTTGGAAGGCCTCCGATTTAATGTGAATTTATCCTAAAACGAAGGCCGGGATTAATACTTTTCCTTAGGTGCATGTCACAGGATGGAGTGCTCTGCATGACCAGGCAATAAATAGGCACACATGTAGCTGTGTGTAAGAAGGGCCAAGGGGCCTGAGAGGCTATAAACAGATTACATGTAACCGGGAATCTTCCGGCCTCAATGGTAAAGGGGGCTCGGTGCGTTTTAATATAAGAAAGAGTCTCCTGTTGGGGGGGTGTTTTACGACTTTGCCCTCTCGATGACTGCAAACATATACGCATCTCACGCGAACAAAGACGGGTTTATGCATTTACTGTTTGCTACATTATCGATTATCCATGGGTAAAATGTATGTTTCATTTTTCATAATAAAACTATCTAGGACTAAGGTGTTTTAAAGCGCTGCAGACAGCATAACAGGAGCAGCTATGAACTTTGTGGTAGAGTACCTATCTAGTGTGTTTACTCTAAAATATAATCTGTTTAATGTATGTAACTGATATAATCTGTATTACGATGTCATTCCTTTTTACACTGCTTTATCACAAAGTCTTGTATTAATGTGTACTGAGAGGTCACTGTAAGGTGTCCTTAATTGTCTTGAGCTATATGAGCAGGTGTTGCCAACTAAAGTCCTGAATATAACTTGATATTAAACAATTCTAGAGCTTCTCTCAATAGTTAAAAAGGGGGAGATCGATCCCCCTTAGCCCGAGGCCACTGCTGCCCGTGGAGGGGCAGTAAGAAAGCCCTGCTTGTCTCCTGGACAGTCACGAGTGTCCAAGGTGGAGAGTTGCTGTGAGCAACCAGGTATATATGTCCCCAGAAAGAAGGACCGGGGTCTTCGAATTGAGCTTTCTAGACAGAATATGGACGTCAGATATTGATCTTTCAAATCTCCGCACGTTGTGGCGAAACACTTTGCTCATTAGCTCGAGTCTTACTTATTTACGGGTGTTGCAAACTATTTAGCTGTTACCCCTTTTTAATATTAAAAATGTTAAATAAATACATACTGCATTGCAGTTGAACTAAATCAGTCATTTTCAAGCCTTTTCTGAGCCATCACTTGATCAGTTCCTTGATCGAGACGTCACCTGCCGACTGAGAGGTCTTCACGACGTCGCCATCATCCAGTCCCTGAGGTGAGTTGCGCTATATTCCCACGGCTACACACACTGATATTGACACACTTATTCCCTACCAGGCACGTACACAGATAGACCCCTAGTGGTGCTCAAGCACCTGCCCTTTTGCCCTGGATGAGAAAAGTGCCCCTTCTGCTGGAGCCCAATTTTTTCTTCATTCATCAGTATTTAAGAATAAAAATTACTCTCTCTGTCATCAATTCCCCCCAAATGTGTTTTGATATCTGACGGGGCATTTAGTTGAGCTTTTGTGATAATTTTGCCCCGACATGCTCCGCCAAACGGGTGCAGCCTACTTCTTCTCTGACCTGCAGCATCAGACAAACAGGTGATGACGGTGTTTGTGCAATCCCCCGACGTTGTTTGGTGATAAATTAACCACAACATTAGTGCCGCTGAAAACATTACGTCGCAACTGGTCCAACGTTTTCCTAAAAAAATAAACAAACTGACGTTTGTCATGTTTAACCCTCCTATTACCTTTGGGGTCAATTTGACCCCAATTTCTTGTAATGTTTTCAGCAATTTGACCCCAGGCTTTTTTTCACTGTGTAAAACATAAGAAATATCAACATTTTACACACTTTGGTTTTGGTTGTTTTGGATGATATTGAGGTCACGATAACATACAATTGTATAATCTTCAAAAGGTTTTAGGGCCCTAACCTTACATAATGAAGAGAGAGACTGGCACCAAGGAGGATGCTCTGTGAAGATCCTTTAATTTATCCAGAGTTTTAAGTTTTAAGTTAGAATATTTTTTGATTGCATTTTGTTATACAATATGGCCTTGTTTAGTCTGTTTTTGCCTGTTATTCATTTATTTATTCAATTTGATAATTTGAGTTAGTTTGTTAACAAAAATCAGCAGGCATGGGGTATCCTATCACTGCTATGCTGATGACACACAGCTCTATATGAGGAAAAACCCCACTTCTTCTGCTTTCCACTCTATAGCCACACTCACCACCTGCCTGAAGGACATAGAGGCGTGGATGAAACTCAATTTTCTTCAGCTAAACAGTTCAAAAACAGAAGCCATCCTAGTTGGCACACCACATCAGCGCCGCTCTTCCACCATCACCTGTATCACCTTTTTTGGTCAAAACGTCCCTCTATCTGTCACCAACCTAGGTGTTAAAATGGACCCCAAACTCATTTTTGACACCCACATCAAACACCTCTGCAAGACAGCTTTCTATCACCTCAGGAACAACGCCCAACTCCGTCCAACACTCACCCTGACAGATGCAGAGAAGCTTGTCAACGCCTTTGTCTCATCCAGACTGGATTACTGTAATGCTCTCCTCATCTGAATTTCTAACAGGAACATCCAGAGACTGCAACATATTCAAACCAGCGCTGCCAGGATCCTGTTAAGAGTCCGCAAATACGACCACATTACCCCCGTTCTGAAATCATTACACTGGCTCCCCATCCCACTCAGAATTGAGTATAAGCTCTCCCTCCTTACTCATCAGTGCATTCACGGACATGCCCCCCAATACCTAAAAGAACTACTCACCCTCCAGACCTCCTCTTTCACCCTCCGTTCTGCAACCAAATACACCCTCCAAGTCCCCAGAACCAAGCTCCGCACTATGGGCGATCGGGCCTTTTCCTCTGCAGCTCCGAGGCTGTGGAACACCCTCCCCGACCATCTGAGGGCCCCACAGACTGCAGAGGCTTTTAAACGTGACCTGAAAACTCACCTTTTTAAGAAAGCTTACTGCTAAATATCCTTTATAGGCTCTGGTTTTAAATGTATTATTATTATTAAATAAATATATAAGTTGAAAATATCCTACTGTGTTTTTTATTCATTTATTTATTATTATTATTTTTAATTTCATAAATAATTTTGGCGATGGGACGCTAATTAAAAAACAGATTTCTCTCCGCGGAGGTCATCTGAGGCACGAACGGGGTGACGCGTGACCGCGCAGGGCAGTTGAAGACAGTGCCACCGTGCACGGGCATCCAGGGCAGCGACCCCGGTGTAACCCCCTTTTTATTCCTCCACTGCCGCTGTGCGCGCGCGTCACTCATCAGATCTCCGCTTCCCCCCCCATCTTCTCGGGACGCTCGTGCTCGCTCCTCCACGTCAGACACGGGGGACACCGAGCGGCCCAGGCAAGAGAGAGCCGTATTAGGGTAGCCGTCCGACGAGAGACCGGACATTGGTGCCGGTAAAAATTGGCCGTTATACCTCTGAGGGCCACTAGCCAACCAAGCCGGTATGAGATTTAAGGTCTCAATCTGACTTTATGGGGTCAGATTGAGACTGATCTGATCCCATAAACCGGCTTCCCGTGGACCCGTGCTCTCTATTTTACCGACCAAGTAGTGTACATACCAAGTAGTATGTAGAGAACAATACTGTAGTTATCTGACTACAGGCCAGTTCAAGATATCTCTTACCATCGAGACAGAGAACAAATCTCCTTAATTATTTAAGGAGCTATTACAGGATGGAACTATTTGCCAAATTACGTTATTACAATAAATAAAATAGCCACCTTAAAGAAAGCATTCCATCAAGAGCGTAGGTTTGGTCTCAGCATTGGTAGGGACACTGCCAGCCACCCCCACCCCCCACCATTTATTAAAAAAAAGAAACGTAGTGTGAAACTTGGCACTGATTTAAACATAATTACAGTAATAAAACCTTAGTTTAAATACAAAACAGTATTCTGCACCGAAGAAGAAATTAATAAGAAAAGTTCTGCTCAAATGCCAATATACAGTAACAGTATATTCTATATGCAAAATATATATAAACTTACCAGTTATGTAGTGAAAAAAGACAAAAGAAATTAGAATAAATCTATCATACTTTTTATTCAACAGTGCCTTGCCTCCTGCTGTGTTTTAGCCATTCCACGTCGTAGTTGGGTGTGAACTGGCGTTTTCTCCAATGCATGTTGGTTATGCTTTGACACACAAAGTACCCTTTTCAATGTAGGGCTATAATGCAGCTACAGATACTGACTATATCACTTTGCCTGAAACCGTAACTTCTTGTGCTGAAGTTGCTGCTCTGATGAATTTAAGGTCAGGCTGGTATGGTTCAGTCCTCATGTCCAAGACTTTCAATTCAATTCAGTTTATTTTGTATAGCCCAATATCACAAATATTTGCCTCAGAGGGCTTTACAATCTGTACACATACGACATCCCTGTTCCAGGACCTCACATCGAATCAGGAAAAATTCCCCAAAAATAACCTTTCACAGGGAAAAAAGGGAAGAAAACCTTCAGGAGAGCAACAGAGGAGGATCCCTCTCCCCGGATGGACAGATGAATAGATGTCATGTGTACAGAATGAACAGAGTTACATAAATACATTCAATAAATATGACAGAAGTTACATAAACACATTACATGAATATGACAATGTATGAATGGAACTCCAATCCATGAAACAGAAGGAGGTAGAGAGGAGGGGGGCGAGGCGCATCAGCAGGGCCAACGCGGGAGGCCGGCTCACCAGGCATCAGACACCGCCAGGTCCAATGGACCCTATGAGACGTGAAGTCACAAAGACTCCGGGGAGGAAGCAGAGTTAATAAGGTGCAATCGAGAGATGTAAATTCATCCATAAGGAGAGAGAGAAGAGGAGATAGGTGCTCAGTGTATCCTAAAACATCCCCCAGCAGCCTATAAGCCTATAACAGCATATCAAGGGGCTCGACCAGGGCAAACTTGATTCAGCCCTAACTATAAGCACTATTAAAGAGGAAAGTCTTAAGTCTGTTCTTAAATGAGGTGACTGTGTCTGCCTCCTGGACTGAAAGTGGAAGCTGGTTCCATAAAAGAGGAGCTTGATAACTGACGGCTCTGGCTCCCATCCTACTTTTTAGGACTCTAGGAACCACAAGTAGCCCCGCATTTAGTGAGCGCAGCTCTCTAGTGGGGCAATATGGTACTACAAGGTCCTTAAGATATGATGGTGCATCACCAATCAAGGCTTTGTAGGTGAGGAGAAGAATTTTAAATGTGATTCTTGATTTTACAGGGAGCCAGTGCAGAGCAGCTAATACACGAGTCATGTGATCTCTTTTTAGTTTTTGTGAGTACACGAGCTGCAGCATTCTGGATCAACTGGAGGGATTTAAGAGACTTATTAGAGCAGCCTGATAATAAGGAGTTGCAGTAATCTAGTCTGGAAGTAACAAACACGTGAACCAGCTTTTCTGCATCTTTTTGAGACAAGATATGTCTGATTTCTTTACAACCATGTCACGCCTCTTTTGTGTGTGTGTGTGTGTGTGTGTGTGTGACACACACACACCTTTCAGATGCTGCATCGAAGCATGCGGCGCAGGCATTCTTCGACTGCCTCCGTTTTTACCAAATTTCTAAGTTCAATTTATATGATTCATCAAAATCGAAATACAATATTTCTTTGTAAAATACTGATCATATTGATTCCAGAGTTGATGATTGATAACATTGAACATACATTAAACCAATCAGTATCATAACATTTTTGTTGATAAATCAATATACTTTATTTTTTACAAAACATCCAGTGTTTTGGTAGTGACCGAACTGTTTCGGTTGTGACAACAGTATTTTGTTTGCAAGGTTGGATCATATTTCCCAAACCATATTGCTTAATCTTAAATCATAACATACCTTAGGTTAGGAATATTACAAACATAAATGTGTTGTGGTCAATAGAATACTTTTATTTTTGAAGACATAACAATTGTTCATCCAGAACCATTTAAAATACAAACATTACTTAACAATGGAAAATTACCCAACTGGGTTCAGCAAAAGAGAACAAGAAAATATGTTGTATTGTATGTCAGACACCATCACAAATCCATTCACAAATGTAGTTTTTCACATATTGCGGTGAACACTCTTGGGCTGATCTGGACATGCCTCTGCGTGACTTTTTCTGGTGAGGGATTAAGGTGACAACCTTTTCCACTGTGTACCAGATCTTGTCCTCTTGTCGTGGCCAATAAAAGCGGTTTCGCCCAATGTTGTTCATTACTTTGACCTCAAGGGCACCTGCACACAGATAACGGGTAACATAAAAAGACATTAGGCGAGATATGATAAGTATTGCTTGTATTGGAATCTTATACGACTATGAAATAATGTTTTATTCAAAGGGAATGGGAATATGAAAACGGAAGATGGCCAAGTAGGAATGAATGGAATGGCTTGTCTACAGTCTTGTTGTAGACTTTGTGGGAGATACCTACTGCTTTTCTGAGCAAATTAACAAGTTTGTATTTTCTGAGCAACCTGTCTGAGACAGCTCTTCTGAATGCATCTTTCTCTTTCCTTCCTTAAATATTCTTGGTGTTTTACTAGGTCATCTATCACTCTTTGTCTGCATTCTCTCAGTCTCTCTGCTCCACTTTTTCTAATTCCTTTTGGCATTTTGGTGTCTTATGATTCTTTCTCCCCTCAACAATTTCAGATAGAAATAGCATTATTTACATGTTTACCATTTTAGTCCACACAACACATTTATTTAAAAATGATGGGATTGAACTACTCACCATTCCATTTAGTCACTACCGAAATGATCATGTCACTACCATAACTTTACCATATGTTTCGGTAGTGACTGTTTCGGTAGTGACAATTCTAGCTAACTTTGAGCATAACTAAAGAATGCTAGCAAGTGGATGGTTAGTATACACGTCTTTAAAGAGGTGTACACACATAAAAACATAATACTTTGCATACAAACCCAAAAAGTTGACTTAATTGAAGAAAATATGTGTTTGGTAGTGACAATTCTTAAGGTTACACAATGATTTTCAGACATTGGAACACATTTATATCAAAAGTATGGGATTGAGCTACTTACATTTCAGCCATGAGGGACTTTGATGCAGTGTCACTGCCTGGTCAAAAATGCAGGGGATGGCTAAAAACCAGGCTCAGCCAATGAACAAAAACTCTTGTGTTTCGGTAGTGTAAGATTCGTGTTCAAAGCTCCGGGTCCCGTGGCCGCAGGAAATTCAGGATTCGAGTTAAAGTTTAACAATATTTAATGGCAAAGATAATACTCATGTAGCGTTCACGATCGTGGGGCCAGAAAGGAGGATCTCTCCACAGACGGACTGCAGCTCCCAAGGAGCAACAGACCGGGGCTGTCTCGAGTCTCCAGTCCAGTAGAACCATGTCTCCCCAGAACAAATGCTCGGTCGTTAGTATGGTCATGCAAATTAATTCACACCTAAGGGTTAGTTCCATTGGTCAGTTCAAAGGATGCCGCCGTTCTGTTCGCTAAGCCAACTGATAAGCTAGCGGGGTCAAAGCTCACTCTTCCGGTCAAGGACAGGAAGTTCCCCTTCAGAATAAAACCCTATTATCCTGCCTTCAGAATAAAAGCAACACATTAGGTTTCAATCGGCATCCATTTTAACTATTGTCTAAACAATAAAACATTCATTCATTCTCATGCATCATACAGTTAATCATTACATTTGTCATTAAAACAGAATAATAAAACAGTGATCCTCTCTTATGTTTCATAATACATTCCTCCAGAATATTCCTCATAATATCCCAAATTAATTATCATATCTTTCTTTATGTATTAATTTAAAACATAAACTTCTCTTATCTACATGTGCAAATATATATAAAATCCACTACAACCTAACAGTAGTGACATAAAAACTGAGGACATGACTTTTTAGGTATAGTTTTTTAATTTTAAAATTAAACCCACAATAAATCTAAATCTTACAACTTCTATTTGAACTTAATCATAAAGATCTTTGAAATTACACCATTAAACAAAATAAAAAAATTGCTTTAAGTGTTATTTACAGAAATTTAAATTTAGATGTCAGGGTTAGGGACAGCTACTTCCCAATAGAAAGTACCCTATAAATGATGATTTTGGATATATTTAGCTTATCACTATCTAATTTATGCCTTGGGTTTAAATAAACCATAACATATTCTTAGTAAATATCTATGTCTGAATACTTAATTGTTTTGTTGAATAGTTGTTCTTGTTGTGGGACCGCACTTTGAACCAATTCGCCCATCTACAAAGCACAACAGGGTCAACATTTTAATGCTGAGACCAAACGAAATACTAATATGAGGCTTTATTAACTCTGTCGTATTTAGTAGCTTAACGTGACTACTGACAGATCTCTTTCTGCAAGTTACGATTCACGGTGTTTCTCACTCTGACACTTCGGCCAATTAAATGACAGCATCTTGTCTTGCAGGCTTGAGGGCGCATTGGAAAACGTGGAAATGTATTTTTCACTCTTCTGGGCGACGAACATAATATAGATAATAATACGAATGAGTTTGCAAATATATTGCAAATATATCACGCAATTGTGTCTTTCCCAAAACTTGGTCGTGACTAGTCCCTGGACCATATGCAAACCTACGCCCTTGCATTACATGCATTTAATGCAACAAACTGCATATACAAGCAGTACATGCTTCTTCTGGCATGCTAATGTGTTTGTCTTTTTTGTGTCTAAAGGTTTATATGTATATGTATACGTCACTCCATATAATTAATTGTCATCATTTTTAAGTAAGGGAATGTGCGGACAGGGATTCTAGAATGTATGGTGACATTTGAATGAATATAATGTATATACTTGTTTGTGATTTGTTTGTGAGTTCTATCAATTTTTTAAGTATTACTGGTTTGTCTTGAAACTTTCATGAATTATTATTTTGTTTCTATCTTTTTACCCTTTTTCTTCTTAAGTACTATTGATATCCAATGGGGAGATCTCTTCATATGCCATGTTTTACTTCTCACCCTATGCACTTGATTAGCAAAGGCAACCTTCCACTCGGGTTCCTTGGCTAGCTGCTTTTCTGTTCTGAGAAATGTAGCCTTGACTGTCCTTTTGTTGTTAGGCAGAGAGGCTGGATCTTCTAACCAACAATAATCAAACATTTTACTGGAAAAAATGGAACATGTCTTTTTATATACATGTATATGTACAAATAAACAAATGAAACAAATATCGATAAATCCAGATTACAATCTTGTAAATTCAAAGCACAAGGTGAGATAACCCTGACATAATTAGAAATGCCCTTCTCAGACTTGACAAAGCTCCTCTAGAACTGTCTTTGTATAAACTTTGTATAAAACATCCTTTTTTTGTTTTGATGAAACTTTAATCTCTTTCTGTGATCACCAAAGTATCAATGTGAAACCTTAATTTATCTGGCATAGCTCACTTTTTATATCTCAGGATTTATTGTTGACATTTTTGCATATTAACTGAAATAATGCATAATTGCCAAAGCTTCAAAAGCAAGAAATGCATTTTATTTGACACATGTATATTTCAACCAAATTGCAGAATAATACAGATGGTGACTGCAACATGATAGCTATGTTTATGCACCCTGGCCAAGTTGCTAAGATCCCGTTCTGATGAGCGATCCCTCTTTGTGCATATTATATGAGTGCTATGGGAATCCAAATGCAACAATATTGACACTGTGCAATTAGAGTGGGGTCATTAGGTCTGCTGCTATATTAGAGTATCCTGACACACACACCAACAATCCCAACCTTCCCCACCCCCACACACTCACTCCCCACTCGTCATCTAAATTGGTGAGGGGTGATAAATGGAGGAGGGGGTAGCTAATGAAACAGAAGGGGCACCAGACGAGCAGGGATTTCAAAGCTTGATGCTGGTTGCCTTGACCTCAGCTCATCTCCTCACCCCCTTGGCCACCTTAGGCCACCACATTCAGACCCAGCAAGGCGTTAGGAGAGGTAGATGCTTTTCAAAGGACTTAATTGGATTTTTCTGTAAAAAGAAGAAAAAAACGTGGGGGACCTTGCCTCTCAGCACCTTGCAATGCAGTAGCGCATGCAGTAGCTATCAACTTGTAGAGGATCATGAGGGACCCCTGGATGGCCTCGATTAACCTTACATGAGCTGTGCTAAAAAATAAAACACACTTGAGCACACACGTTCACTGAAATTCAAATAGGTTGTGTTCAGTCACACATTATAGATCTGATTTAATCCCCCACACCAGTTTTGATCATTTTAGTCTCTCATCTCCCATGAACAATTGTCAGTACCAACACACCCAAATATTGATGTACAAATTAAAAAATAACATTGGATTTGATCAGTGTAATATCTGTGTGGGTGGGAACAATATAGTTTCTTATATCGCTTCAGTTCTTGTAGGTGTACTTTTCAGCCCACTCCTGTATAGATTTGAGCCAGTTGGGTTGCTGGTATTGTTACCTGTTGCCCAGAAACATCAGTTCCATAAATATTATGTGGATGATGACAATTCAAATTTCAGTTTGTTTTAAAATAGTGTGTACCAAAATAATAAAGAGAATTGGTAGAGCCTGTCAATACCAATAAAGAGAAACATAAGACCATTGCACCAGCTCTTAACCAGTGTACATCATCAGAAAAGATGGTGACACAGGGCCACATACAGATTGCCTGCCATACAGAATTTACACACTACAGGCTATTTAATTTGATGTTAGTCGATTTTTTTGCATGAGCAAGGCCTATCAAAGTCACATCACTTCCCCACTGACAGTGTAAACTGTTTTGGTGTCCTGTTTTTTTTAGACTTTTGCTTTGTTCCCAGTCAAGGCTTATCGTTTGTGTAAACAGCATGAAGGAAGTTGAGTTCACAGTGGAAATGGGGAGAATATGGGAGAAAGAATGAAGGCATGAATTAATGCAGACCAGGACAGAGGCAGGAGTTATAATTGTCTGTTGTTGTCTTGCACAGGGACTGACAGCATGTCTCTTTATGTGCCTGCTCAAAGGTCCTGTATGTGTGTGTGTATTTTACATGGCCGCTAACAAGTCTCGGATCACTGGCTATGAAAAGAGCGGCTGGTAACCGTTGTGTCTCTGTTGGTGGAACTGTGCCCTCTTATTGGCTGGCTGCAGTTGTGCTGTCGCTACAGGCAGGAGGAGTTATTTTGGATTAGCAAATGAGGCCATGTTGGCTGTTGGGTAATCTTTGTGACCAGTTACTGGGCCCTAACTGTATAATGGAGCTGAGAATGTGGCTTCTGTTGTGTACATGTGCCTCCATCCACCAACTTGATATTCAGCAGGTTTTTTTTGTGGTATGTTTAATAATGTTTTCCATACTTTTGAGCAATTGTATACACTAAGGTAAAACAGTTTGATTAGTTGGTGATGTACTGACATAATAATGCCTTTTTGATCTAAATTGACCGACCAACTACTGTTAACGGTACGATTTTGCAAGTTTTTATGATTTTAATTGAGAGAAAATAGCTTAAATATTTCAGGCTTGCTGGAAAACCATGTAACCAGATTCAAAGATATTAATCCCTTCATTGTATGCCTCTCTAGGCTGATTATTCTACAAAAAAAAACATTAATATTGAACCAATTAGAGTACTTCACCAATTTAGTATTGCACCCCCTGAAGCAAAAACAGATATATCATCTTTATTTATTGTATTCATTGTGCTTTATGTCTAACGTTTAGCTGTGTAGTGCAGCAACTGTGACAACAGGTTCTAGAGCCCACAGTCAGAGTGCAGTTACTGAGGTTTGGCTAGGTTTAAAAAAAAGAGTTATTATGCCATATGGCATAATAACTTTTTTCTATGGTAACAGAGACATCAAATTATGTTCTTTTGACTTAATACGTAGTTACTGTGTTTTGACTTCGTACTGAAGCGTACTTGATGTTATCGTATGAGCATGTTACCATTTGATACATTTGAGATCGTTATCAGCCCTGATAGAGCCCTGACCCCCGAGGGGACTCGGGATCAATGGAGGGACTGCTAGCCAGGATCTCGCTGAGACTGAAATAACTCAACTGAAATAATGTCAAACTGCTCTTTCAGTATGGCATGGCTGTTTTTTTAGCAGCTTAGATTTGACTATAGATACAGGTATACATATATTTGATGCCTTATGTAAAAGTCAACACTTTGATTAGAATCCCGCAATGTTTACTCAACAAATATTGGGAACTGACAGCTTGAGAGTTTTGATGATACCAACCAAGAACTCTAGGACCTGTGGACCACTTCATGAGAACCCTAGCCCTAACTCCAACCACTAATCAACTAGGAAAACAAGATAGTGCTGGTAAAGGAAATAAGAGTATTCTTTCAGCTCAGCTTCAGTACAAAACTGGACAAAAAGACATTTCCAGTATTGATGGAGAGGGAGTTCTGTTTCGACCACTCAGTTATGGGAAGTAGAAAAGAATGGCCTGAAACTGTGGTTGGGGAAAGCGTTCCCAACCTCTGCCCTCCTGTCTTAATCCTGCAGGTAACACCTACTAATGCTACAGCCATGAAACTTGCTTGCCATCCCAGTTCAACAGTTCAAATCCGTGGTAATCTCCAGCCAACAATCCCAGAGTGGGCAGGTGCAAACACAGTGCTCCTGTTTGTTGGCGATGCTTGGTTTTTGCTTGGATGTTTTCAAAGTGTTTGCAATGTCTCTGTCTCTATTTCAATAGTGCATTGTCAGACAGTGAAGTCAGTTTTGGTAAACATACTCAAAGCGGTGTCCTCAATAACCATAAGAAAGCACAGTCATTGACTGTAAATGGTTCTTTATAAAGAGAATATAAAGTTATAATAGTCCAAGGAACAATTAGGCTGTGTGTGTGTTCATTGTGGACGAGTGAGCAGTGTCTATATGGGTGTGTCCATTAGGTAAGCGCAGCATATGTCACAGCTCAGTCAGATGGGCTTTTGTCTTAGTGGGATTACATTCCCTACAGCTAGCATTCACAGGGGAACACACTGACACACATATACATACCTACAAACCCAAACATATCACAAGGAAAAGATAAATAAAGCTGTCCTTCATGCTTAACCTCTTTACAAGATGGGATTATTTCCACTGTGGAGACGTGGTGTGTCGGATGGAATTTTTCAATTTTCAATTAAATTCAATTCAGTTTATTTTGTATAGCCCAATATCACAAATTACAAATTTGCTTTGCTTTACAATCTGTACACATACGACATCCCTGTCCCAGGACCTCACATCGGATCAGAAAAATTCCCAAAAAATATTTCAAGTGACTTGGATGTGCTGTATAGTTGTATGGTGCTGTATAGTTGTGTCAAAAACAAAGCAGAATAAGTACCTTCAATCTGTTGTCATCCAATGCTTAGAAAATGTTTTTGTTGTTATCTTAATTTCCTGTTAAATACCAAAAAGGAAAGAGAATCTTTGTCAATTTGTTTGTGGCACATTTGTTACATTGATTCTACACAATGGACTTCATTAACAACAAATTTAAGAAGAAACTTAGGAAGATGTTGGTGAATAATGTCCAATATTCTTTGCAGACAGCATCTGTACGTTCCAGAAATTGCACAACAAAAGCTTTAAAACCATGTCAGTGGAAAGTAGAACAAATGATCTGCCAAGCAGTACATGATAATCAGGTTAAATATTACAATGAATGACCCACACTACAATCTGAAAATATGGAAGAGGTTAAAATGATCACAAAACATCTGAACATAAATGTTGCTAATTTTTAATAAAGAGTTCAAGTAAAAGGAAATTCACACTCCTCTTCTCTCTCACCTCTCTCGCTGTATACCCTGGTGTATATTTGGATGGCTTTTCTCCCATCAACTTTGACCAATTGTCTTCAACAGTTTCTACTTCTAAACCGTCTATCTGTCTCTTGGACCCCATCCCGACGAGGCTGCTTAAAGACGTTTTGCCTTTAATTGGCACCTCTCGATTAGGATATTATCAATATGTCTTTGCTAACAGGCCATGTACCACATTCCTTCAAAGTAGCTGTCATTAAACCTCTCCTGAAGAAGCCCAACTCTTAATCCAGAGGTGTTGGCTAACTACAGACCGATCTCTAACCTTCCCTTCCTCTCTAAGATCCTTGAGAAAGTGGTTGCAGATCAGTTGTGTGACTTTTCACATCATAATAGTTTATTTAAGGAGTTTCCGTCAGGATTTACACCACAGCACAGAGACAGCACTGGTGAAAATTACAAATTACCTCCTAATCATATAAAGGACTCATCTCTGTACTTGTTTTGTTAGACCTTAGTGCTGCGTTCGACACCTTTGACCATGACATCCTATTACAGAGACTGGATCAGTCGATTGGTTTAAATCCTATTTATCAGATCGATCTCAATTTGTATTTGTAAACAATGAAGCCTCGATGACCACCAACGTTAATCATGGAGTTCCACAAGGTTCTGTGCTTGGACCAATTTTATTTACCTTATATATGCTTCCTTTGAGCAATATTATCAGGAAACTCTGAATAAACTTTGATTGTTATGCAGATGATACTCAATTATATCTATCGATCAAAGAAGAAAAGACCAACCAGCTCGCTAAACTTCAAGCATGTCTTAAAGACATTAAAACATGGATGACCTGCAACTTCCTGATGTTAAACTCAGACAAAGTTATTTTACTCAGCCCAGAACACCTGCAGTAGCTAACAAATTAGGTTTCATGTGTGACCACAGCTCTGTAAAGTACAGAATCAGGAGTCATGTGATCTCTTTTCTTAGTTTTTGTGAGTACACGAGCTGCAGCATTCTGGATTAACTGGAGGGATTTAAGAGACTTATTAGAGCAGCCTGATGATAAGGAATTGCAGTAATCTAGTCTAGGAGTAACAACACCTTTTTAAGACAAGATGTGCCTGATTTTTGAAATGTTATGTAGATTCAAAAATGCAGTCCTTGAGATTTGCTTCACGTGGGAGTTAAAGGACAAGTCCCGATCAAAGATAACGCTGAGATTCTTCAGTGGTGTTGGATGCCAGGGCAATGCCATCTACAGAAACCACATCATCAGATAATTGATCTCTGAGGTGTTTTCCTTCTCTTTTACCCATTTCCTATCAAGAGCCAATGAGATGAAAGCCCCAGAGGCCGGCTAAAGGTCATGGGCATCAGTCTCTAACTACTTGCTGCTTTCAGGACTAAGTCGGGGGGCATATTGTGATTTTGGGGGTTTGGACACAGGTTGAAATGTGGACATTGTGATGACGTTTGATTGTGATGACGTTTGATTGTCACAATGCGAAGACCAGGGACCCAAGCACGATGCAGGTAGCAAGTAATAATTCTTTACTGAGTTTCCAGCAGGAACAGAACATTCAGGAACAGAGAAACAAACTACAAAACGCTGGAGAACTTGGTTGGAAAACACAAGACAATCTGGCAGAAGACAAGTGTGGTAGCCCAAAGTTGCGCTCTGCCAGTCAGGTGGTTGATGGTGAAGGCCACCTTAGCCTCCTCCGTGGCGAAGGTGTTGGGCTGCAGAGAGAACAGGATGGAGCAGTTCGTAATGAATGGGTGTAGCCCTCGGATTCTCCCGCTGACCATATGCGCCTCGTGCTGCAGGAGGGCATCCTCGATCCTCTCGAACCGGCTTGCTGCAGGAGGGGGTGCTGGGTCCATGACTGACCAGATTGTAATGTCACGACGCGAAGACCAGGGACACAAGCACGATGCACAAAACAGAGGTAGCAAGTAATAATTCTTTACTGAGTTTCCAGCAGGAACAGAACATTCAGGAACAGAGACACAAACGACAAAACGCTGGAGAACTTGGTTGGAAAACACAAGACAATCTGGCAGAGGACAAGTGCAACATCAGAGTTAGTAAACAGACAGACCAAATGAAAACAACTATTAAAAGAAAGAAGGTGTGGAGCTGAACTGTTACATTGATGGGCATTATTGATTATTGAATAATGCCTGGAGCTATTAATAACAAGAGTGTCAGAACAATGAGCTCAGGAAGCTGATTTAAGGATACGAATAAGAGCTGGTGAGAAAAAAGATTTGAGATAAATCACCCAATATCTCATAGGACGTGTGTGGATTTCAAAGATAACATGAAGAGAATAATGCCAACTATTTCACTCATCAACACAGAATTAACACTAGTGCCCAAATGTAATTAAAGGTAGGTAAATACATCACAATTAAGGGTCAAAGGGGGGCTAATCTAATGGTGGGCGATGCCAGAGGAAAACCGTAATCCCTAGTTCAACCATCATCATCCTACATTACATATTTGGATTTAACATATACACTTCTGTGATCTGAAACAATAAAGACAAATGTACAGCTTGTTTTGCACAATGCAAAACAAGCTGTCAGAAGAAAAGCTAATATGTCACTTAAAAAAAAGAATGATAATGAGTGTGAACAAAACTCCTATCGTTTTACTGTAAACAGTCCAAAATGTTAAATTACTTAATATCCTTTTTTATTGTAATAACATGAAAACCTGAAGACAGACGCATGATTATTCCAACTAATGCATATGAGCGCTTTTTAGGATTCATTTTTCTTTAAGCCATGGAATCCAAAAAATAAGCAGGACATGCACCAATAATAAATCCATTAGGTGTTGCGAGTCTATGTACCTTAAAACATTCTTTCAAAATTCACAAACACACCCTGGTAGTCCTTTCCATGACATGACAGCAGGTTGTTTAAAAGGTGAAGCAGGAAACTAGATGGGATTATATTGCTGTATTCTCTCTCTGTATGTAATCCTCTTGCAGAGAGTATCCCTGTTCAAACACTGGATAACAGATTTATCTGGGATAACATTCATGTCATTACATAGTCTCCCTCCTCTTAGAGGCCAAGAGGAGCAATAATCTGTCTCTCTCTCTACTACAGGGACGTTAAACAATGCTAGCAGATGTGTGTAGAAGCCTCCTGAAATGAGGACAGGCTTTCCAGCAGGTAATCTCTTTTTTTCCCTTATCTGTCTCGCTGTCTGTCATGACCACAGACACACACAGACACACACACACACACACACACACACACACACACACACAACAGAGAAGAACAGGCGGCACGGCCATGACACTAGCTGTGGTGTCATCCACTCTAGCTCTGAACATTCCATCAAATACACACTAGTGTAAAAGAAAACAACAATGTCCTAATTGAGCTGATTCTTTTGATGTGTAAATTTAATTTCTACGTTGAAAAATGTGGAAGTCATTGATTGACAAATCAATAATAACAACAAATTCAATTTTGTAAAAGAACATTACTTCCAGAATTCCCACCAATTAGCTGTGACCCTGAATAATAGGATAAGCCATTACCGACAATAGATGAGTGGATTATTCACTTTATGCTGCCCCGCCCATTTTTTCACTTGTGGTTTGTACACAATTGTATTCGTTATTCTGTTTTAGCACTCGTGGTGTTGTAAATAAGTAAGAAAAATTGGGTATATTCAGCATACACTGTAGCGATGAGACAACAAAACCTCACATACACACACACACACGCATTTGTACTCTCTATCTTTGAGTGTCGGGACTTTAACCTGTTGTCTCTAGAGGTGAACATCTGGTGGTGCGACTGAGGGGGGTGCTTATCAGCTGTGTGTGTATGTGTGTGCGTTTGTTGGTGAGCATTCATGCATGATTGTAAGATTGCACTGGCCTTAGTGTGATAATATGTTTAATGGCAGAAAACAAATGACACAATTGGTTCTCCTTGTAGAATCATTTCTGTCATATTCATTGAATGTGTTGTAACTCTGTAACTCTGTTCATTCTGTTCACATGACATCTATTGCTTCTGTCCATCCGGGGAGAGGGATCCTCCACTGTTGCTCTACTGAAGGTTTCTTTCCTTTTTCTCCCCTTTTTTGGGGGAGTTTTTCCTGATCCGATGTGAGGTCCTGGGACAGGGATGTCGTATGTGTACAGATTGAGATTTTGGGCTAAACTAAATAAATTGAATTCAATTGAATTGTAAAAGCCCACTCAATATGGAATATGCTTCAGCATACGGGTCAATATAAAAAATGCATCAAGACCTGGAGAGAGGCTCTTTGCAATTAAAATTCATTATTATTCCATTAGGATCTCGATATAGAGAGGAGTACATCTTCCGCAGGCTGTAACCGTAAATGTCCTCCATCCTTCCATGCAAAAGGCCTTCATCCCTTCAATTGTGTTAATCTTGCACCTTAAAGGGGCTATGGGTGTGGCTAAGCTGATTAACCCAACTCTGCTGCACTGTGAAGATGTTGCCAAGCTGGTAGTGTTGACACCAGCAGCAGGGAATTAGTGCAGATTAAGGTCGGCCCAGCAAACCCATTAAACCACAATGCCTGTTCTTGAGCTCTGGAGAAGGTGTGGCAAACCATAACTCCTGAGCAAGGCATGGAGAGTCAAGATATAGTGAGGTAAACAGGTCAGTGTCTAAGAACTCTGTTCTTTGTGTGTCTTTGTGGTCTTAAAGAGATACTGTTACGGGAGCAGCAGCAAGAATAGGACCCAAACGCCAACAAATAGGGAACAAAAGGCAACTTTATTGCTTGCAGCAAAAATCCAATGGACTACCTCACCCCTGTGATCTATGGTGATCATAACAGGACAAACTGACAAAGGGGAAAGACACAAAACAGGGTTTAAATACACAGGACTGGTGCAGGTGATTGGACACAGGAGGAAACAATCAGGGACATGGCAGACAATCACAGCGACAGGAAGTGCAGGGAAACAGAGGACACGAGAGACGGGGACTACAAAATAAAACAGGAAACACAAAACAAAATACAGATCCTGACAGATACATTGTACTAATGGGAATAAGAGCACACATTTAGAGACAGTTAGTCATCTTGTTACACTCGAGAGCACTCATGAAGTTAGTTGTAGAGAAGTTCAAATTCTGTCTAATCTTCAAACCTCTGCACACCTGGGTAAAGTGGTTGTGATTGTTTTGGAACCTATCTGCCATCAGAAAGAGCATTTTAGACACAGATTGATTATCTAACAAGCCCTTTGTTATAGCATAAGCAAGTTTGACTGAAAAGACAATAGGAAAATAATAAGGTTTAGGTGAAATTCCAAACCTTTCATCCGCAAAGTTCTTTGAACTCAGTCAGAGTACAAATCCAGTCCCTGAGTCATGACTTCTACCACCTACTGGAAATATGTGGCAAGTCATGTTGACTTGCCACATAAAAAATCAAATTTGCATGCGGTTAAAATTTGTTCCACATTCAGTTGGTGAAAATCAGGTCTCTACAAAAAGATATTAGCTTCAGTTCACTGTTAACAGCACACAAAACAACTCCCAATGGCATTGCTGTGGTGAGCTACATCAGATTATCCAGCCTAAAGTGCCTTTCGGGAGTATACCGTTTTTTTTAATCGTAGAACCAGATACGTTTTACTCTTTTTATACTCACCCAGCATAATTCTAACCCAATCAAGTCGTGTGAGTATACTTTGAAGGACTGAAGTGTTAGTGTTCCTAATTCATCTTTAGATATCCGGAGAGGAGCTTTGTCTGTCAAACCTTTGAATACAGGACGTCTTCATGCCCTTTTTTCTGATTCCACTTTAAATGTCATGATCTGTTTTAGATTTGGGAATTAATCACAAGAAGAGCATATGTAGCTGTTGTTACATAGGAACTGGAAATTGGACCAACTACTGTGCTTGCAGATCGTACTTCCAATATCTAAGAATACTGTAGTTTTAAATTCCACCAAATAAAACCTGGCAACTTACTGAAACAGCTCAATGGACCTACAAAATGGAGGGGTCAAAGAAGCTTGCTAATTAAAACCAAAACCATACTCACAAGAAAAGGTCTGAGGGCTCTCTCACACACTCACACACACACACACACACACACACACACACACACACACACACACACACACACACACACACAAAGCCCTCCCAAAGCAGCATAAGTAGAGCTTATCCCTTCTTGGAGTGCTCTGATCTGATCCGAACTGGCATATCTCATCCCTATTCACCCTATGGGTCAAACGCACACTCACACACATGTGTTTTCTCTGCCAGCATGTGGATTCAATGGCAGGTGGAGAAGGTGCTGGGGGAAACTGCATATCTTTGCGCAACCCTGTGCTGCAGGGTTTGCACAATGACTATAAATGAAACCTTGTATCCTTGTAACCTTACATATGTACATTTTCAGTATTTATGTATAAAGGAACCCATCGGTCTGATGACGGATTGTAGCATGTTTAAAAAAGCAAAATCATCGTCAGACAATTTGGCTTTCAGCTAGCCTGCTTTAAATGTGGTTGGTTAATACTACTCTGACTGCAAATGGGAACAAGAATGCTTCCAATATGAAAAACATGTGTTCTTTATTATGGAGAACCTGTAGGAAACCAGTACAATTACTGCTTGGAAGTAAATTTGTATCCTCACAATATGCATTACTGAAGTGTTTGTTTTCTATACGTCATAGTATGCTTGACCTCTGCTGGCTCTAGCTAGCTAACAAGAGGCATATTCTCGTGACACATACTACAGCTGGGCAACTGTAGTATTAATGCTAACTGAGACTACACAGCTCCTGCAGGTTGTCAGACAGACAGGTAGTCAGTGTGTGTTGCAAAACATATGGACAACCCAAGTTAAAAGTGTTAACAATGTTAGCATACAAAAGTTACTCTATGCATGCTGCACGAGTTATTTTAGAATATTATATAAGTAACATTAACCGGCATGATAATCCTGCTGTTTACCAAAACATAATATACCAGACACAAGATAGGCCTAATGTGTGGGAAAAAAATCATATCAGATGACTGCAGTGTACAGTAAACATGTATTTGATTTAATAGGGTAATAAGTGTGTGGCTTTACAGAAAGATTACCAGCTTTTCAAAGTAGGTCATTTGGAACTGGAATGATTGATCTAGACCATGTACATATTTTGAGTGGCAGATCTGTTATATAGAGTCAGTTCAACCCAATCACAAAATGTTCTCTCAATTTACTGTATCTGCATGGCTTAATGCCACTAGGGATAGGTAAAGGTTTTTTGTAATTTGTGTGAACTGACCCTTTAAGAGCACCGCAACAATGGCTTTAACGTGGCATGTGGTGCTAAGGGAAGTTGATATAAAGCTCCATTGAGTGATTTATGGTTGTAATTTCGCCTTGATTACTTTAACTCTAAATAGACTGTCACAAAAGAGATTCATAGATGCAGAGTTCATGGTAAATATATTAATTTTAAAGAACAGTGCATAAATAGAGAAGCTTTCCGAAAATGGATGACTTAGACCGGGAATGTAAGTCACAGGCATCCAAAATATTATAAGAATTAACAGCAAGTCAATTATACTGTGATATTAAGTTTAATGTTCACTTTAAAAATAAACATATTTTTAAAACCTCCTAATTTCCTACATTGTGATGCAGGAGTGTATTAATTAGCTTACTCCGGCCATGTGATAATGGATAATGAATCACTGCATGGGCTCCAGCCCTGACTCTGGGGTCATACTGTAACAGTTCAGCTCCACACCTTCTTTCTGTTAATAGTTGTTTTCATTATATCTGTTTGTCTATTAACTCTCTTGTCATTTCAGACCCGGTCATTCACACCTGATCATCCTTCATTCCCTTCACCTGGTTCTCACGCCCATCTCACCTGCAACCCATTCCCTCGTTAGTCACTCACTACTTAGGTTCCCACACTTGCACTTGTCCTCTGCCAGATTGTCTTGTGTTTTGAGACCAAGTTCTCCAGCGTTCCATAGTCGGTTTCCCTGTTTCTGTCTGTTCTGTTCCTGCTGTTACTCCAGTAAAGGATTAGTATTTGCTTACTCTGTTTCGTCCATTGTGCTTGGGTCCCTGGTCTTCGATCCGTGACACATACTTTTACAATGGACCACTTCATCACGGAACAATCTGCTGGGCGATTGCAGACTAAAGACACATAACTCCACCTGATGACCTTGCCTCATGATCCATGGCGGGAGGGAGGGAAATAAAATAATAAGGTAATAATAAGAAAGATAGATTCATTATGTTTGTATATAAATTGGTGGATGAAGACCACCACAACCAATGGACGTGAGCCAGTGTGAGCGGAGATGCTCAGTGCTCCAACGGGGGAGCTTCTAGCTAGAATAAGCTCTGCCTGCTACAATAGTCAACATTGGGACCTCACAAGAGGAATCCTATATGAAGTTTCAGCGCACTCTGTTTAAGCGCCTTTTTCCCTGGACATTCAACCCTGTTTGTTTTGATTAGGACCGTGCACGTATAACTGTACGGGATGCAATACTCTGCTTTTTATTACTGAATAAATATTTGTGATTTTACCTCTCGACTCCGCTTGTCCGTTGAAAGCCTGAGCCGCACACTTGTTCCCTGCGTTTTTTTACGCACAACATTTGTCATGTCATGGGGGAATAAAGGGAAATATTTAAGGTGACTTTGTTGATAAATGATATTGAGTAATTGTGTCTCATAACAATTTTATTTCCGGGTCAGCAGAGGAGAGCATTGGAGATTTTACTGGACGGACTTTAGGGGTGTCAAACTAATTTTCTGCCTCGAAGTCATGTTTGACAGTCAAATAACACATAGTTCTAGCAGATCTCTTTAGTCTATTGCAGGATAATGCAGTGGTTTTATGGCACGGGTCACATCTGCTATGGGATAATAACAAGGGGTAGGCCAAATGGAACATGAGGTAGGTGCTTATTTGTGTGTGTGTGTGCTTATGCACGTGTGGTTGAAAGGGAGGACTAATGAGTCTCCTATGAGCTATTATTTGTACCTTAGTTCGTCCCTCTACAATAATAAAAGCCAACATTGCTAAGTTCCGTAACAGGAAGCTGCAACACAATACACACCTCTGCCAATTCAACTGATAAAGCATCCTCTTATGAAGTACAAAACTTTTCTTGGAACAAAAACAGTTACACAAGAGATTTTTTCTTTCATAATATGTGTCAGTTGTTTTTAAGTGTTTTGTGGAAATCTGAAAGGGACTCCAGCTGAATCACTGTATCTTACAGTGTTATATGATTCTCAGATTTTGAGACATTTCTGCATTATGTGTTCACACAGACTGTCCTTTGGGTCAAGATCAGCTGCACTGTAGTCTAATAGTCGGACGGCTAAGCTAATTATGAGATTGGTCTTAGAGTGCAGTGTCAGCTTAGAGTGATGTAAACACAGTTCAAAATGGCACCAATGACCCAGATCCATTCCTGGGTCCATGAATCAAAGCATTTCTATAGGAGCTTAAGTGTCTCTATTTATCGTAGCATTTAGATGTACTATTATTATAAGGCACAAAGCTGCAGAAGATACAACACAATGTGTGACAGGATATCAATCATATTAGATTAGAGTGATACTACATATATTAATATTCTCACTCTATTCATTGTTTGTGCACCCATTGTAAAGCATCAATATAGTATAAACCTTGTTTTAGGTTTGTTTTGTGACATCTGCCTCTCGGGACTACAGATGAAAAATAGCCTCTTGGCTAACGCTGGAGCATTTACAGAAATGTTTTTATTAATGTGCACTGTCCCTCATCAAATAAACCAAAGTTTAAAAAAATTGAAAACTATAACACCTAAGAGGTATGGGACATGGCCATCTTTTGGACCCATCCCTGGTTCCCCTAATAAATAATAAGGGAATTATGTGCATCTGATGCCATGACCTTCCAATTCAGTGGTGTGAGTGGGAGGAGAGAGAGAGAGAGAGAGAAGGCTTGAAACTCTAAACTGTGGGCGATAAGATAGATAAGTCCTTGCTTTAGAACAACTCATACTGATACTGACACTCACTGTGTGATGGAAGGTCTCATGTAGCTGCTAATGTAATCACCTCCTCGACCATCCACTGTCCAGATACTGACACAAACACACACACTTTTCTTGATTTTATGAAAAGTTCCTTGATATTTTGCTCTTTTAATCTCATTGTATCCTGACTCTTTGGAAATATTGTTGTTACATTCATGCCCATAAAGCATATGGTCATACATTGAGAGCGCGCGAGCGAGAGAGAGAGAGAGAGAGAGAGATCCCGGGACGTCAATCCGTGTGAGATGAGCCCTGGGAGAGAAGCAGAGTAATCCCTTGGAGTGGAAAGGAAGCATCAGCCCAGCGCGGATATCAGAGCTCTATAAAGTTGGATGTCACGCAAAAACTAGTTTTGATTTACTGAGGTTGACTGGTTGGCTGGTTTGGATGCTCAATAACCTCCAGACGCGCAACATGAAAGAGGAGGAAGGCAGCAGAGCGCACTGAGAGAGACAGTAGTGAGCGTTGTGTTAACGGCGTTAGAGTATGAAGGGATACGAGCTGAACTTGTGGTAGAATGGCACCTTATCTCACATGGATCACTGAGGGATGGCAGCTTTCCACCACCATCCGAGCGCTGACCTGCGGCGGCTCTTTCATCGGCTCACCATCGCGTCCTCTCTGAGCATCCTCTGCTTCTCCTTGGTTTATCTCCTCACCGGATGCTGTGAATCGGAGCTGACAGAAAACTCTGAGATAAAGGCACCCACACGCGAGTTCCTCGTGTCAGGGGCAGGATGGCCGTACGGGAGAAACGGAACCAGCGTTATCAAGGAGGTCACCACCACGACTGGCGAAGTCGCGTTCAGCGGTCTCCCCGGGCTGGAGTCGAACAGCTCAGGGAAAGAATGGACAGCCGCTCGGAGGTTACCGCAGGCCCTGATTATAGGGGTTAAAAAGGGAGGTACCCGGGCTCTACTGGAGTTTCTACGGCTCCACCCGGACATCCGTGCCTTGGGGTCAGAGCCGCACTTCTTCGACCGGCATTACGCACGGGGGCTAGACTGGTACAGGTACGCACACATTACGCACGGAATCCATCTCAGTAAAGTAATTGCATCTAGCATCACAACGAAATGTCCACATTGTATTGGTCTTCGTTATCTTTCGTTTCATAAACGTTATAAACTGCATCTAAAGCAAAGTCTTAACATCTCAGCGAGTGTCTCTCCTTGTCATAATTAGTGAACTTTCACTTGAGTCCTGCTTCCTGTGTTTTTGTGCATATGAATGAATTAATGTATTTGTGTTGTCTGCATACCCAAATACATTCCACAGAGATAGGTGACAGTCAAAAAGATGCTGCCATCTCTGTGTGTGTGTGTGTGTGTGTGTACAGTAGAGAGAGAGAGAGAAAAGGGGGAGGCTTGCAGGATGAGTTCTCACAGAGCAACACAGTAATCATCTCTGCTTTGGAGCCTGAGCCAGATGTTACATTTGCCATGTGGCTTTGTTCTCAGCCGGTGATACTTGGAAGTACTCAGAACAGATGTGACGCACTCATGAGATACAAGGGACATCAAGATATTTTCCTTGTAACTCGTGAGGATATTAAGATTCAAGTTGCTCAATCTGCTTGAGGATAATTTGGGAAGATAGCTCAGACATCTGAGTTTCATTTAGCTTTTTCTAATTGTGCGTACTGTAAGTGCATGAACATATAGATCCACAAATTGCTCTAATACCAGATATCTTTTTTTTATGAGCTGTGTGTAGTAAACTAGTTTACAGAGGCTCAATAATGACATTCGCTTTATTCTCTGTGGATGGTCTTTTTAAGTTGATATGACGGACGCAGACAGAAGAACACACCACCATGTGAAAGTTGTGGGATGTATACAGAGATGTGCAGCATGTGTGCTGTGTGTTCACAGCACACCAGGTGCTGTGAATGTGACACCAGATTGTCACGTCTTTCCCTTGGGCCAGATGGGACTCGCTGCATGTCAAGCCACTTGACATCACTGCAAGCTCTGTCAATTGACCTCTGACTCCAGGTCACTTTATGCTGTGAGTTAATGATGTGTTCACACAACCTCACGACACACAGCACACACCTCAACTGTTAAAGGAAATATGTATTTGTGTTGCTTGCTCAAACAGAAACAACTAAAAATAAATAAAAATAAAAGTCTGATGGAGCAAAAAACACAAGCAGTCAGAAAGCTTGTTAAAAAGACAATAGTTTAGGTGGATTATTAAACCCCTTTATAGAGAAAGAAAACTAAAAGTCAGGCTGATGGGAGACTCTTGACCCACCTGCCAGCTGGACAGTGGCGTGTTCAGACTTTTTTGACCTGGGTGACCCATGGGGCACAGACTGAGGTTGCATCACACCAAATTAGGTGTTGCGGTGAAAAAGTCAGTTCTCCTGTTACATTGAATGTGGGTAATGCATTTGTGCGAGGTGTTCAGCTGGTCAGCATACATTTATTGTGCTTGGCTCCATCTCCTTACATCGAGTGGCCAGAGTCGCTTACGCTCTGCCGCTCTGAGATTGTGGCGCTCTGAATAACTCAATACATTCCAACATCTCTATACAAATGGTAAAAGGCTTGGCAATAATTCAATATGATCATTCAGTCTTTCAATAGAATTGAGATTAACTCATCGTTACTCATGTTTAAATATCGAGATCGTTATCTAATTACATTGTCTAAATTCAATTCAATTCAGTTTATTTTGTATAGCCCAAAATCACAAATGACAAATTTGCCTCAGAGGGCTTTACCATCTATACACATACGACACACAGACCTCACATAGGATCAGGAAAAACTTCTCCCCAAAAAAGGGACAAAAAGGGAAGAAACCTCCGAGAGAGCAACAGAGGAGGATCCCTCTCCCTGGATGAACAGAAGTGCAATAGATTTACACAATGAACAACGTAACAGAGTTAAATCGAGTTTGACAATGCTGTTTAATAGTTCATTAGAAACTTTCTTTTTTTCTATTTTAGTACACTGCAATGCACTGTGAGCTCTTCATTGTGTTAAATTCCAGACAGGTATTCTGCACAGAGTTGGTGGAAGTATTTTGCTTCATGACAGACCAACACATTAAATTCTCTAATAAAGAAATTGGAAAGTAACATATTGACGGAATCCTATTCTTTGTGGTTACTATAAATTATGATAGCATGCATACTCATGCGGGATATATCTATTTCAGAGGAAGGCTAGCTTGCTTCAACTTTTACAAGTTTATTTTTCATTATCAGAACTTTTAGAGTAGAACACTTATACATTGATCCCATTTGAATTGCAATGATAGAGCACTGTGCTGCAAACAAACCTGAACCACGTTCTCCCTTTTGCTGTAAAGATTCATTAAGCACAGCTGTGTTAAGCACTTCTTCAGTGATTACCATCTTACAGTACAAAAAGAAAAAGCCAGCAAGGAAACTGAAAAGTGGTTGTAGTGCTCCACCCAGAGTCTCAGAAATGTTGGACACCGGACAGTTTGGGTAGTCATTTGACTATTTGCCTCTGTTTTCTCTTGACCTAACCTCAGGTGTTGTGTAAAACCTGTGTGACTGGCCATATTTCTTGCCTGTTGACTTCTTTGTCTCAATTTGAGAAGTTAACAGACAACATGCCTGACATGAAGCCATGAATTATGGTCCAAAATATGAAAGTAAGACACAGGTTGTACAAAAAACAGATGTTTGCTTTGATATCAATCAGCGTTATTGTCAACATTACATGTGTGTGTAGGTGCTTTGTTCTCTTTGTTCTATCCCGAACATAAGATATATAGCGTATGATTCTCAGAATCACTCCTCGTCTCTCTCAGAGTAAAACACGAGAGCCCCTGACAAAGGTCCACTAATGCCTTTTGCAATGGTGTATAAAGTACCCAAAAGCAATAATTGAGTAAAAGTAAAGATACCTTACTGGAAAATGACTCCAGTAAAAGTAAAAGTCACCTATGAGAATACTACTTGAGTAAAAGTATTAAACTATCTGATATTTATTGTACTTAAGTATCAAAAGAAATGTTCTGATAGTAAATGTACTTAAGTATTGAAAGTAAAAGTACAAGTAAATGCTGTTAATAAAAAAGCAAATGGTCAGAATTTTCAAAATGATGCAGTTTATTCTTTTAAGTGCTGTGGCCACCATGACCAAGGACAAGGAGTTGTGTTGGACATAATTGGGTTGACTGTGATCCATCCAGGAGAAACAATGTTCAAGATAATATATTGTACATACGTATACTTTTGCATCTACTATGAACTTATCATCATAATTCTTCGAAAAGCAATATGACACTATGAAGGAGTTCTAACAGTGCGTTTATAAGTATGCTCATTCCGACTAGAGGATGTAGAGGGCAAATGCATAATATTGTGTTCAGCAAAAAATATCAACTTGATGCATCAGGTCCGTGTTTTGCGAAAGGACACCTGCCTTGTAAACTCCTCTGGGCCTGATTTGAGCACAATAGGCAAAGATTTTGCTCAAGCTGAATCTGCAATTGGGCGACTGCTACCATCACAACTCGATCTGATCATCCACAAAATGACTCAAATATCAAAACATGATCAATACTAAAGCAGCACCAAAAGTAACAACCCAGTCATTCCTTGAAACTGACAAATGTCCTGTTGATCTTCAAAATACTCTATTCTTTTTTGGGCTGAAGACTAGCCCTGCGATGCTAAATAGCCTTTCACAGGCCGCTGAGGCGGGTACAGGTGTGTTCAGCTTCAGACAGCTGTCTGTGAAGCTATGCACACAGCCTGCGCACTTTGACGCAGTTCAAATTGTAATGCGGCTCCTGTCACAATCCTATGGTGTGGTGGCTAGCTAACGTTAAGTTAGCTAACATTAGCCAACTAGTACTGCACTGATTATAGCTAAGATGACTCAAATCAACAATCACACAACTGTCAACACTTCCTCAGCTCACTAACTCGCTAACATACACCGTGTATAGCTACATTAGAAGATCCGGAGCATGTCTCCCCACTCCAAAGATATACTCCAATCCAGTGTTGGTCTTCGTCACCACCGTCGTTTGTTGCGGGAGTAGCAGGTGCTTCCATTTCTGCTTCCATCGTGACATCAGTCATCTCCTCATGTCGTCGCTCGCTAGCCAAGTTAGCATCCTGGGCATCACTGGGAATCAAAAGAACGCGGCTTTGAGAGCACTTGTTTACAGTTGCGCAATAACGTGACTAACCAATGATTTAAGTTGCAAGCTAGGACCACTGATTCAACCTGCTTGTTGGAGTCTGTGTTCCACCACAGTCCCCGACATTGGTCTCATGATTCATTTGTTTTCTAAAGATAGATTTGATTTTGTAGCAAGTAACGAGGGTTTCAGGGCAAATGTGTTTTCTTTGCAAAATGTAGTGAAGTAAAAGTGAAAGTAAACAGAAATATAAATAGTAAAAAGTAAAGTTCAGATATCCAAAAAAACGACTTAAGTACATTAACGAAGTATTTCTATTTCGTTACTATATACCACTGTGTTTGGAGTGGAGATTGGATCTGCAATGAGCACTGAGATGGACTGGAAGTTTCCTCCTCACTGTGTTGTCTGGGAATCAATAGCTCTATCTCCTCGCTCTGACCTTGAGTTGACTCCAGCATTAGCACAGTTAATGTCCGTCAGCTCGGCTTCTGTTACAATTAGCAGGAAGCTTTATTCTACATTGGCGTAATCCCTCCACATAGGCACACAGGGGTCATGTTACCCACAGCCATTTCTCTCTCTGCAGCTCTGGAGGAAGCCATTAAAATTGCTCAGCTGGAAATTCACATCTCACTCGTGATGTTTTCATGCTGAAGTTTGTTTGCATGACAGTTGCACACTGAAAAACAGGGTAGATAAAATAGAGGGTGATGAGATACAGCATGGGTGGACCTGGAGGTTAAAGAGTGAAGTGAGTGTTACCACACACATCCACCTGGGGGACCGTCATCAGAGCTGGGCTTGTGTGTTTGTGTGTAAGGCTGACTCAATCAGGTTCTATCACAGTCTGGAGACCATTCTGACCTTGACAGTGGAGTAGGTTGTATTTTTATTCTTGAGGTACAGTGAGATTCATTAATAAATTATCGATAGTAACTGGCACAGCATTAAACTGATGCTGCTGCAGTTTATTTCCAAGAAGTCACTTTAAAAAAAAATATTATAGAGAACACAACACTTATCAAGCAAAGCACTAAGAGCTTGGTTTGGTGGTGGACAATCTTTCAACAAAGTTTATTATTCGATGTGAAACAAGTACATTTATATATATATATATATATATATATATATATATATATATATATATATATATATATGTTTTTGTTCTCCTGTTTAAGATCTATACAGATAAGTAAACAAAAGCAGCTTCTCATTTTTAGCTGATAACCATCCACACTGTGAACATACTCACCTACAAGTAAAAGTCCTTACTTGAATAAGAATATGCAAGTATTATCTGCTAAATGTACTCTGCATGAAAAGTAAAAGACTCATTGGGCATTAATTCTCTGTCAGTGTTTTCCTATGATTTTAATTTTCGATGAATAATAGTAATGAGTGGACCACGATCCAGACCTCCACAATCCATGAAACGGAAGGAAGTAGAGAAGAGGAGCATCAGCAGGGCTATGGCAGGAGTCAGGGCCACGGAGGCAGGACGCCGGCCCATTAGGCAATAGGCAGAAAGAGTCAGAGCCAATGATGAAGGAGGCTAGGCCCAGACACAGCCGGGCCCAATGGACCCTGTGAGATGAGAAGGCACAAAGACTCCGGGGAAGAAGTAGAGTTAGTAATATGCAATAAAGAGACGTGAATTCATCCAGGAGGACATTATTTTTACATAATGTTGGGTTGTTGAAGCTACAGCAATGCATCATATTCAAATATCCTTACATGTTTGTCCTGTGAGAACCACATATCGCTTAAAAGAATACAATGTCAGCTGGTATTGGCTCCAGCGCCTGAATAGGATAAGCGGTTTGGATAATGGAATGGCATTTTTTAATATTACTATGTTTCAGGATTTGAGAAAGAAGACCAATTTGTTTTAAAGCAGTAGATCTTAGAAATCTACATTTGAGTAAATATTTTGTCGACTGAAGCAAATTCTATACTGGAAATTCAACCTTTGTTTCATTCTAATTATAAGTGTCGTGCTGTCAGAGTGCACCAGAGCATCACTCCACTTTTGAGGAAAGTGAGGAACTAGATTTTTTTTTCAGTTTGCATAATATTTTTTTATTGACAGGCCATTGTTTTAAGCGCTTGAGGATGCAATCATCACTAACTAACACTAAGCATCCAATGTTGCAAGAGAATCAATAGGGTGAAGCTGTACTGGCAATGCTCTCTATGCTCTGCCCTCTCATCGATTTCATACAGTATAATGCAGCTGTGGACAGATACTGTAAGAATCCGCAACATTCATTTATAGATCAATGCAGAGTGACTTAGGCTATTTTAACCAAATTAAATGTTAGTTCCTTTGCCGAGTTTGGCTGGCGAGTGTTCATAATAAATAAATGTTAATTGTTCTAAGCATTAATCAGTTTTTTGCAACACGTCTGTAGCTAATATTTAGTTTGAAACACAGGAGCAACATATATTAGCTTGTATCATTGAGGCTCACATAAAAGGTCAAAGTTGTCATATTGTAACCGGTTGTATATGGATCCAAATGCAACACACAAGATTCCAGGGATCTTTTACATTTATTTCCAGCTTCAGTCTGTGAGAGAGTGCTAGAGAGTCTGGCAGGAAAACCGAAGAACAATCTGGCAAGGTGTGTATGGGAGGCAGAAGTCTATATATGCTTCATTTATGAGAGGCAGGTGAGTGAACAGGTGAAGGGAGTTAAACTGATGAGGAGAGAGTGACTGACAAGTTGAGTGGGAACTTTTCATATTGACTTTTAAGGTGAGTCGATTAATTCACAATGCGACTCATGCATTGAGTAAAATAGAAAAGAAACATTCCACTTTAAAAGTTGCTTTTGGACTTCTGGAATGCAGCGTGCGGGGTAGACATGTACGCTGCTCGCTCCCACATCTAGACGTTTCATCTACCTTTTTTATGTCCAAACCTAAGGGCAAAGTAGATAAAAGTCTCTCTGCACCGTCCTCTACGTCGGCTAGCGCTAGCATTAGCATGGCGGAGATTGGCTCACTACTGGAGGAGCACAGGCGTGTGCTTGCTGCCGACTTCAAAACATAATTCGACTCGTTGACTTCAACGTTGGACACCCTGCACACAAAGGTCGCTGACCATGGGCAGCGAATATCCTCCTTGGAAGACAATGCCACCGACACTGACCTCCGCATCCAACAACTAGAGACAGCGTGCTCCACCATGCAACGGGATAACGAGGCCTTACGGACCAAGATGGCCGACCTAGAGGGTCGTAGCAGACGACAGAATATAAGGATAATCGGCCTACCTGAGAACACAGAAGGCAACCGTCTTGTGTACACCGGGTGGCGCTTTAAGATTTGTTAATTGGAATGTTAAGGGTATGAACTCCCCTGTCAAACGCAACAAAGTGTTTAATCACCTTACACGTTTAAACACTAAAATAGCCTTTTTACAAGAAACTCACCTTCTGCCGTCAGATCACCTTAACCCTTGTATGGTGTTCATTGTTTTGTTACTCAGCAGGTGTTGTGGGTCTGTTGGACCCGCCGTATTTTTGGGTGTATTTAATTCAACACAATCAAACTATTTTATGTTAAAATACTCAACAGATGTTTTCTTCAACCCAATTAGAAGCAATATAAACAGCAAATATGGTTAATATTTGCCCTTTAACTTTGTTATCACACATTTACAAATTAAAGTGCTACTCGTTTTTTGGGGTTTTGTTGATAAAATCAAGAAAATCAATTATAATCAAGATGTGAGTGGACAAAATTCAACACATTTACAAATGTAGCAAGGTTGTTCATAACTATTGAATTTCACTGAATTTCATTAGTAATCAGGTCATTTTACATAACACAACACACAGTTTACATTGAACACATTACATTGTTGAAAACATTACCTTTTCATACCAGCCTATACAACACCAGCCTATTCAACACATGAGTGGCAGAGTTTTACTGTGTGTGTGTTGCATATGTACTTCTTGCACTTGATGCATGTATATTGCATCTTTCTGTCCGTCTTGGGTCCACACACTTCGCAGCGTTTCTTTTTGTTGCTGCCGGCCGCAACCTAGAAAGATGAAAAGATCATGAATTTTACTAAAACCTCTGTCTCGCAAGGTATGAGTGTCAAACATATACTGCAACAGCATCACACACTTACCTCAGGCTCTGCAGATGGTGGTTCTGTAGGTTGGGTGGATGGGGCACTGGCATTGTCCTCCTGAATCCTCCTCACGGTGGCTGCAGAGGCTGAGGTTCTCGGAACATGCTGTCTTCTCAGGATTTGTGGTTTCACCAGTGCCTTTCCAAGTTCCTCGAGAAAGAGGCGTCTCCTCTGGAGCTTCCCCCTGTTCCACTCTGGGTTCAATGCCATCCAGATGACAAAGGCGTTGTACGCCGAGATGTCCAGAATGTCAAAGAAAATCACCAGTGGCCAGCGTAGGGTCCTCCTCTTGCAGCTGTAGGCAGACACCAGCTTGTCCATGTTGTCCACCCCTCCTTTTGTGGCATTGTAGTCCATGATTATCTCTGGTTTCTGATGCTCCAGGCCACAGATTCTTCCATCCCTGTGCAGTGTACTCATGAGTACCACATTATTGGTTTTCTTTGGCACATAGGATACCAGGGACGTGTCAGCCGTGTAGACAAACTTGGACGAGTTGACAGGCCTGTTCTTTGTAGGCAGCAATTGAGGAGGGAGCTCAGACCGGTTTTTTCTCATCGTTCCTACCATGGTCAGCTTCCTCTTTAGAAGCTCCTGTCCCAGCTTGTACGATGTAAAAAAATTGTCACATGTGATATTATGTCCACTGAGTCCCTGAGCCATGTCCAGGACACACACACACACACACACACACACACCTATACACACACACACCTATACACACGCACACACACACACACACCTATACACACGCACACACACACACTTACAGCAGGCCCAGACATGAGGAGGACAGACTGAAGGTACACAGGACCTACAATTTCCACACTTTTATTATCCCGGGTCCAGTGGACCCGAACACCCTGTGTGTAATATAAATGTGTAGGGGGGGTTACGGTGTGCGGTCGATGAAAATGTTGTCTGATATATGTTCTTCGCAGAAAATGAGCCAAGGCCATTAAGTTTGAGCTTAAAAAAATAATGAATCATATTATTTTTGTTTCGATGAAAAATGATGTAATTCAGATGTTTATGGAGCAATATGCAGTCGCAGATGCCTGGCGCTTTCTCAACCCTAGTACTAAACAGTTTTCTTTTTTTCTCCTCCATGGCACATTCTCCCGTATTGATTACTTTCTCATTGATAGAAAACTTCTACCATCTGTTAGTTCATGCTCCTACAATCCCATTGTGATATCTGACCATGCAACAGTGGTTGTTAACATCTCTCTTCCTGGTAGAACTATGAAATGCTCCACCTGGCGCTTTAATTCTTTATTGCTCTCTGACCCAAACTTTGTTTTGACCATTAAGAACCGCATTGATCTTTTTATCTCTACCAATATTAACCCAGATACATCGGCAGCAGTCATCTGGGAGGCATGCAAAGCTTACCTGAGAGGAGAGATAATATCTTACTCAGCTTATCAGAGAAAGATCACCTCAGAGAAAAGTGCTAGCCTTGCTAGAGATATATCAGAACTTCAGTCTAAATGTGTGGACTCACCCAATGCAGATCTCTTAAAAGAATTAATTATGAAAAAGGCCAAATTTGATCTCCTGGCTTCCAACGATGCTGCAGAGTCACTAAACTATTATGAGTTTGGAGACAAACCTAGTAAACTGCTTGCACACCAACTCCGACAAGCATCCTCATCACAACATATAACTCAGATCAGTTCTATCGATGGGACAACTATTGACCCACAGGTAATTAACACCCATTTCAGAGACTTCTATGCCAAATTATACACCTCTGAATGTGTGGCTGATGAGAAACAATATGACGTTTTTTTTAACTCTTTAGAGATTCCCTCCATTGACAGCGCAACATCATCTAGACTGGATGAACCCTTTTCGATTGGTGAACTCAGGAGTGCTTTAATGCTGATGCAGAGTGGTAAATGCCCAGGCCCAGATGGTCTCCCGGCTGAAGTTTATAAAACATTCTCAGATCAATTAGCTCCAATTTTACTTAACATGTTCAATGAATCCATGCAAAATGGCAATCTTCCCCCCACGTTAAGACAGGCCACTATTTCTCTCCTTTTAAAAAAGGACAAAGATCCACTTTCTTGTGGTAACTACCGTCCCATCTCTCTGTTATGTGCAGATGTTAAACTCTTGGCCAAAATGCTGGCTAGGCATTTGGAGACTGTACTACCAACTATTGTAGGTACTGACCAAACAGGGTTTGTTAAAGACCGGCACTCTTTTCATAATGTTAGACGTTTATTTGATATTGTTTATGCACCGACACCCTCCGACACCCCTGAGGTGGTTATCTCCATGGATGCAGAGAAGGCATTTGACCGTGTAGAATGGTCCTACCTGTTCTCTTTGTTAAAACGTTTTGGCTTTGGTAATACCTTCATATCATGGATTAGGCTTTTGTATACGTCCCCCCAAGCTTGTCTTCGCACAAACAATGATTATTCTGACTACTTCCCCCTCAAGCGTGGGACCCGTCAGGGGTGTCCACTCTCTCCACTCTTGTTCGCCATTGCCATTGAACCACTGGCGGTGGCCCTAAGATCAAGTCAGATTCCAGGTATTTCAAGGGGTGGTATGCGGATGACCTCTCACTTTTTGTCTCTGACTTAGACAGAGCTTTCCCTCTTGTCTTACACTTACTGGAGGAGTTTGGTCAAATTTCAGGCTACAAACTAAATTTCCAAAAAAGTGAATTAATGCCGCTCAATGCTGGAACCATCGCATATCCATTGGCTGACTTACCTTTCATAACATCTCTTGAACATTTTAAGTACTTAGGTGTCTGTATAACCAAAAAATACTCAGACTTATATACATTTAATTTCTCCCCTCTTCTGGCGAGGCTGACTCAGCCAGCGGTGGTCTCTTTTGCCTCTCTCTCTTGCCGGGTGGATAAACTGTGTTAAAATGAATGTGCTCCCGAAATTTCTATATCTCTTCCAATGTATACCTATTTTCCTTATTAAACGTTTCTTTCGCTCACTTGACCACACAATCTCCCAATTCTTATGGAACAAGAAGCCCCCTAGAATTAAAAAAGGCACTTTACAAAAAACTAAGGAGCTGATTGGTCTAGCCCTCCCCAACTTCTTACTCAAACAAACACAACAAACATTAGAGCCTTGTTACACTGCTGTTGCACTAATGACCAACCCCCACCCTGGCTACAGGTTGAGGGGGCCTCATGTGGGTCATCATCTCTGATGTCCCTCCTGTGCTTTCCCACAACTATTCCATCATATGTGTATTCAGACAGTGTTGTTGTAAAAAAACTGCCTTAAAATCTGGACACAATTTAAACAACAATTTACATTGCAATCTACACCTGGTCTGGCTCCTGTTTACTCTGTTCACTCCATCCATTATGGATAATGCTTTCTTAATCTGGAGAGACAAAGGATTTTAGAGAATTTTATCCTTTAACCATCTTTACATTGATGGTAAATTTGCTTCTTTTGGTCAGTTAGCACAGGCTTATAACTTGCCTTCAACCCACTTTTTCAGGTATTTGCAGATAAGAGATTTTGTACGTAACCGCTTTCCCAATCTTCCCACCATACCATCTCTCACGCTTATAGACACCATCCTCAAAATTAACCCTTACCGGAAAGGTACCATATCAAGGATGTATTACACTCTTCTTGAGCACCAATCCTCAACCTCTGATGCCTTGCGTACTGCATGGTCGGCTAATCTTAATATAGAGATAGACCCGGAGGTGTGGGAGAACGCTTTGAAATGGGTCCACTCATCCTCTGTCTGCGCCCGGCATGGAATCTTACAATGTAAAGTAGTGCACAGGGTTCATTGGTCCAAGAGTAAACTGGCTCGTATATTCCCAGGTGCAGACTCACGCTGTGACCGGTGCCATTTAGGACCGGCCAGTCTTGGCCACATGTTCTGGGATTGTCCTGTACTTGCGCCGTTCTGGAAGGGTGTCTTTGACACTCTCTCAGCCGTCACTTCTACCAATATCTGTCCCTCACCATCAGTTGCTCTGTTTGGTGTCCTACCTTCTGGGAACTCACTACCATCTTACTTCCGTGAACTTGTGGCCTTTCTGTCACTTTTAGCGAGGCGTGTTATCTTGCTACATTGGAAGAACTCCCACCCCCCCTCCCACTCTCAATGGCTTAGAGATGCCCTTTGTTTTATGACGCTAGAAAAAATTAAGTACTCTTTACGAGGCACCTCTGCTAAGTTGTGTAAGGTCTGGGAACCCTTCTTAGAGCACGTCAGGTCTACCTGCATGCAGCACTATTTATATATATATATATATATATATATATATATATATATATATATATATATATATATCTTTTTTATTTTTAATTTTTTTTAATTTTAATTTTTTTAATTTAATTAAATTTTTTGTTTCCTTATTTATAGTCTCTACATTGCTCAATTAATGCAAGTGGATATGTGTGTGTGTGTGAGTGAGTGGATGTATGTTTCTACTATATTATCTGCCACTGCAAGCATTTAATAGCCAGTTGTTGATGTTGGGTTTTGGTTGCTTTTATAATTTTCTTGTCTGTTTGTATATCAAATTGCCTTGTTGTATATTTGTTTTGGGCTAGGGAGGCGAGGGGAGGGGGGATGTAATGTGTATCCTCACCATTTGGCTGTCTCATATGTTATCCTTTCACTCCTTATTTGTGAGGTATATTGTACATTAAGTCTTGTTTTGTAATTTCTACAAATAAATCATATATTAAAAAAAAAGTTGCTTTTGAGCGGCACAGTGAATTACTTAGACGTTTGCTTGAGCGCCGTGTAATATTCTCAACATGGCAAAACTCTTCAAGTCCGACTTTCTTGCCAGGTTAACTTGCCACTGTACGAGCAGTGGTCACATAACCTCTGAAAAGAACTTAACCGTGCATGCTTGGTACTTCAAATAGCACACCTGATTATAATTAATTTGTTGTTGACTCCTTTCTTTACAGAGATTGTACAAAGGCGATAAAGTATTTCCATGAATACTCAATATGAGGTAATAGTTTACAGTTAGATATAATAAAGGTTTCTGAGAATACTGCCACAAATATTGCATTCAGCACTAACACATTTGTCTGTGTTTGTAGCTCACCATTTGTGGAGGCACAACGGTGCCACACACGAAAACGGCAGAGAGCTTACAAACAATAATTTGAAGGGCCTTTTGATCCGATTGCAGATAGAGCATTTTCCCAGGCTGCCACATTCATACCCATACATTGGTGGCTTTGTCCTGCCACGACACAGCACATGGTGCTAGTAGTGTTTTTGTGTTTGTACAATGGACATAATTGCCATGCAAATCACAGAAGAATGACACTTTATGTTCAGCAGGATTCACAGGGCGGGAATGAGTACACTGTAAAATGTAATTGCTGATCTTACTTAAAAAAAATAGTGATCTTAACTCATGTCTGCTTACTTTGTTGACCATACTTAAAGAAAGTTGGTAAAGAACACTTTTTGGTGAGTAAAGTTATTAAACTTATCATCTTAAGTAACCTTTACTTAAAAAAAACGAGTGAGGAGGACCCATTTGCAAAGCTCGGAGAAACTCGGCCGCACTCGGCAGCGCTCGACTCGAATACGCATGCGCAGTCGACCACTGAAGACGTTCTTTGTCAGGCGGAAGAAGCGGGAAGAAAGGGCCATTGTGTCAAGTTATCTTAAGGTAAGTTTCAGCTTAATAATAAAACGCTACCGTTCATCTATTTAGCAAACGTTAAAACAGTACTCTATGTTTTGTATTGTGTAGGTAATATGACTAGATCTTAAATGATCATACTCTTACCTTTAGATTCTGGCTGAGTTCTGTCGCTTATCAAGCAAAAATCTGCAAGCAGAGTTCTTCAAAGAACTCGACAAATGCACTCCTCCTCGCTTCCTGGAGATGTCCAAGTCCAAGGAGGGAAGTGTCAGCCAGAAACTTAATGAATATCTGCACAAGTCACACCAGGGGTAAGTTTCTCAAGCAAAGTCATTTTTTCTTTATGTGGTTACTAAAGTAGTACCATTGCATGCAGAGCTGTCAATTGATTGACCTTTAACACATAGGAAGTGTGTGTGTGTTTGAGATATTTGTTTGAGTACAGATGTGACTGGGAAGCGAACAGCAGTCCTCCGTGGCCTTCCTGTCAGCCTTGGAGATGAGAACACACACTTCTTCAAGACAGGCTTTGTAAGTAGAGTTTACTCAACATTATTTAACTGCCCAATCTATCTCTCTTGATTCACTGATCACTTATCCCTGATTGGGGCCCTTTTTGGTGGTATCTCATGTCTTTCCAGTCGGGTCCAGTTGCAGCTCTCAAGTCACCCCATTCAAAACCCAAATGCCTTCAAGAATAATAATAAAAACTCATATCACACTCAAACGGGTATCTGTACACCTTCACATGTCTGCATGATAGTAGAGGGGTTCTACTAATATCTCCTGTTACAAAACAACAAACCCGCGACCCTAATGAGGATAAGCGGTATTGAAAATGGATGGATGGATGGATGGACAAAACAACAACAAATAAAAGGATTTTCCTCATCACCATTTCTTTGTTGCCTATGCTTTTGGGCAATATGCTTGCTCTACTGCAACAGGAGGTACAGGAGTAGAGTGCCAATATGATGCAGGTGTGACAGCTGAAAACAGTAGGCCGCAAACCTGATCAGCCTCCTGTATTTGAGTTTTGGATGGCGTGAAGCTGCGACTTGACCTTACGGAAACACAGCAGATGCCACCAAAGAGTCCTGATCAGGGCTAACAAGCTCTCATTTCTATTTCACTTAGTGTTTGATGCCACTGCATCAACCTGTTGTGTTCAGGCTCTTCTACATTATGTTGTATTTACATTTGTGCTATTATTGTTGTTCCATTCAAATATCATCCTTATATGTAAATACCCCAGTCCTTGTGAGAATCCATATTCTTTATTAGCTTTTGCAACCTTTCAGTGAATCACATGATGAATGCATCAAAGCACTCATTTTGGAGGAGCATCTTCTTTTACTTGATTATCTAATAATATCAGAATGTAGCTTCGTCTTAGTGTCTGTGTCTCTTCAATGCTTCGATTGGTTGATTTTGTGGAGCCCTGTTTTGCTGTGAGGCACAAATATAACCATTGTGTGTTCTACCATAGAAATGCAAAGTGACATTTGATATGTAATTGTGTTTTTTATGCTGATATTGTTGTTAGGACTCCGGTGACCTTCTGGACATGTGTCCCACACCTCCATGGGGATCCTGACAGTGAATGCTGAAGACACTGTGGCCTCTCCTCACTCGCTGCACCTGGAGTCTACAGCTACTGCCATCGTTTAGGACAGAACAGTAGTGATGGGTGACCATGACAATCTTCCACATGCCATGTGCCTACTCTTCGGACTTATTACAATATGGATTGTGGAGGTCCGTTCATACATTCTGTCATATTCATTGAATGTTTTGGAACTCTAACGCTGTTCATCTGTACACATGACATCTATTGCTTCTGTCCATCCGGGGAGAGGGATCCTCCTCTGTTGCTCTCTTGAAGGTTTCTTCCCTTATTTCCCTGTGAAATGTTTTTTTCTATTTCTTGGAAGTTTTTCCTGATCCGATGTGAGGTCAAAGGTCAGGGATGTCATATGTGTACAGATTGTAAAGCCCTCTGAGGCACTCAAACATCTACTGATGCAGTAAGGGACTCTCTTCACGATGTGACATGCCAGGTTTTCTGTAGTGGAATTTTGCAAATGCCAAAACTGTGTTTATCATAGTCTGTGTTACAAAACTTAATCTGGCAACACGTCAAGCATTTTAAGCACGTTGTTTGAGCTTAAGAAAATGTGTGAGGACAAAAACTAAAAAATACATTTGTTTTTCTTAAATAAACGTTGTCTTCCATTATAACTGTTCTCTATCTTTGTTTCAACAGCTTATAGTAGTTGTAGTTCAGCTTACTTGAGAATCATAGTAATTGTAGTAGAATTTTAAGGCAATCGGTTTCCTGATTATTTCCTAGTAATGTTGAGGCTTGGACTAGTAAAGATAACTCTTTCTTATTAGTACTGCTTACTTAATATAACTTGGATCTTTAAGTTATCTGAATTGACTATTTATTGTCAACATAATTAAAGATTTTAAGTTAACTTCACTCATATCTTTAAGTTGTCTGAATTTACATGTTATAGTTAACCTAATTAATCATTTTGAGTTAACTATACTAATGTTTACTGCAATTACATGAGTTGCCGTAACTCTTTTTTTCAGTTTTAAGAACTTAAAATTATTGAGCTACTTTACTTGTTGAAATGTTGAGGCAATCGGTTTCCTGACGTTTTTCAAGTAAAGTCAACTTATTACATTTTACAGTGTATAGCAAACACGGACAGGAGATATTCTGATCCGGTAAACTGTAGGAGGGGAATTAAATGTTTTTTTATTGCCAAACATCATGTTGAAGTGTCAAGTGAATGAGAACTATATGAACAGATCGGTTTCAGCTGAGTTTTGGTTGTTTTGAGTGTAATAGGGTTCAGGTGTGGTCTATCCTCTCCCTGTACTGTTCTGGAGGTGATCACCATAAGGCCCAGACGGGTGGGGCGATCTGGCCCTCATTAAGGCCATCCCCTGGGGATTGAGGGGGAGGGGGTGGGGATGTCTGGGGCCCCTCTATGATGGATGTCTCCTGGAAGTGGACAGGGCATAGCCACAATAGAACGACCCCTTAATGGTCCCCCATACAGAGGAAATGGACAAGCGGTCCACCAATATCACACACAGTAACACACTCATGCATGCATAAGAACACACTTCAATCTCATATCTGACACACAAATGAGCAGTCGGGCGTGGACAGTGAACACATGCTCTTAAATGCTCTGCTCTATGATTGGTTGTTGTTTCTTTCTCAGATCAAACATCAGAGATTAACAGACCCACACCCTCACATCCCCAATCGTTTGATTCATTTTTCCGGCTGTACATGCAATTGCTTCACATTTGTTAACACACACACAGAGACTCAGACACACATACACACACACACAAACACACACATGACACAGCATACTATTGATGGGGCTCTAGAGGGTGTTGGCTCCCCCTCAGTTTCCACCTGGCACTCTTTACCAGCTGAGATCCCGTGCTGCATTACAATTCTCAGTCCATCCACTTACACCAACACATTCTCATTTCATACACCCCATCATTTTGCTCTCAACACAAGACACACAATCGCGACTGTTCCCCATTGAACATCATCCACGCTTGTTCCGAGTAGTTACCCTAAGCCCCTATAGGATCAATAGCCAGTGGCCTTGGCTGGCACGAGGAAGTGGGTGACAAAAGAAAGGTTCCTCAAAGCAAACAGAGGCTTATTAGAAGCTGCTGGATAATCCCTGTTTTCATTATACTGGATGTTTGATCATTGAGTAAATGAACAGTGTGAGGTTGTTAAGGCTAAATCAGGGCTTTTAAACTTCCTTTTATTTAGGGGAATTTCTACTTCAACCCATGGTCTCGCCAAACGGTTCTATTCACCTGCCATTGATGGGCTCTAATGCTTGCGAGTTTCCTACCCCCGACCTTCCCCATTGCACACCCCACTGTGCAGGCACCCAAGCCAACCAGTAGGAGTCACTAGGCATTAGCAAGGAGAAGATCTCTTAAGATTTGTTTATACTCACGCTTGGTGCTGTTGCTTGAGCCTCTGCAGACGGCACGCAAGAACAAAGGCGTTTATACGTAGCACTGCGCATGTGGGTAGCATTATTCTCCGAAAAGCCAGAGGGTGTACTAACAAAATAAACTGTGAGGAATCAAAAAAACAAACAAATGTAACTCATAGATATGCTCATAATTTGTAGGTATAACTGGCAAAACACCAGTTTGCGTCACTATCAAAGAAAATCTTTCCCTGACCTGGAGAGCTGGTCGGTCATAGTTATGGTCAGTCATAATTAAATTACATATAGCTGACGCCATTTATCCAAAGCAACAAACATACACCCTAGACACAGCTACGGGGAGCAATTTGGGGTTAAGTGTCTTGTTCAAGGACACATCGATGAGGGCTAGCCATAGATCCTCTGATTGCAAGACTGACCACTAAACCACCTTGTTTCAATTGTAACGAAAGCCGTTATCTTGGTACGCAAAATTGAGTCATTGCATGAAAAGTTCACAATTAAGGATCTAAATAAAAACGTAACCGGATTCTGCAGAGATATTGCCGCTCACTCTATCTTGTATACACAATTTTATGATTCTTTGAAAACGTGGCATAACAAAACTCCAGTTTGCATTTATTCAGGGATGAAATGTAATTAAAGTTACAGACATCGTCCAGTAATCTTTGCCAAAGTGTAGGGTAGGACATATATTTATTTGAAAAACTGCAATTATATCTGTCAATTAGTGTGTCTGTGCAAAGCTTGTAGGAGAACCACATTTATACTATTTATTTTTTCATGATGGTATTCAAAGGAACAGTAATTGTCTCTTTGTGCTTAGGTAATTTCATTGGGCTTTTGTATCAAAGTCTATTCACCGACAGATAGCTAATGGAGGTGTGTTTGTAGCCACTCTCACCATCAGTCACCCATCCCTTTCTCTAGCAAATTGTCATCCAACACACACAGTTGGATGAGCACACACAGTATTTTAGGGTCTGGTAAAAATCTATTCACGGCATCCACACTTAGCTGCTTGGGTGTGTGTAATTTAGGATTTTGTAAATGTTTTGTTTTGTACATAAATGTGTATGTTAGATGGTGAGACACAAAAAATGCTTCAGAAATGAATGTTGTGTGTATGTTTATGTTTTGCATTGTGCATGTGCTTTGTGTGCCTCCTGAATCTGTAGCAGACTGTATCCTTCCCAAGGTAATGGAATTAAAAGGGCCGTTTTTAGTTTTTAGGGGTCGGCTGTAGCTCATGGGGAGAGTGGTCGGGGAGAGTGGTTGTCCCGTAACCACAAGGTACCCGGTTCAATCCCCATAGTTGCATGTCGAAGTGTCCTTGAGCAAGACACTGAACCCCCAGTTTCTCCCCGGGTGCTTCACTGCAGTCCTTAATAACTAAGGATGGGTCAAATGCAGAGAAGAATTTCCCCACTGCGGGTCGTAAGTCTACTCTTAAATTTTCAATTCAGTTTATTTTGTATAACCCAATATAAGAAATTACAAATTTGCCTCAGAGAGCTTTACAATCTGTACACAGATAACATCCCTGTCCTAGGACCTCACATCGGATTAGTAAAAACTCCCCAAAAAATAGAAAAAAACCTTTTCACCTGGAAAAAAGGGAAGAAACCTTCAGGAGGGCAACAGAGGAGGATCCCTCTCCCCCAATAGACGTCATGTGTACAGATGGACAGCGTTACAGAGTGTAATGAATATGACAGAAATGTATGAAAAGAGAGGAGAGTGTGGGGTGCATCAGCAGGGCCATGGCTGGAGGCAGGGCCACAGAAGCAGGAGGCCGGCCCACCAGGCATGAGGCATCGCGAAAGAGGCCAGACCAATGAGGCCAGGCCTTTGAGGCAGGAGGCACAGAGAAGGAAGCAGGGCCATTTGGGAAGGAGGCCAGGTCTAGGCCAGAGGCTGGATGCAGGAAGCAGGGGCAAGGACCTAGGACCAGCTTCAGACACAGCCAGGTCCGATGGAACCCTATGAAACGTGAAGTCACAAAGATACCGGGGAGGAAGTAGACTTAGTAATGTGCAATGGAGAGATGCAAATTCATCCATAGGGAGAGAGAGAAGAGGAGATAGGAACTCAGTGTATCCTAAAACATCCCCCAGCAGCCTATAAGCCTATAGCAGCATATCTAAGGGCTGGACCAGGGCAAACCTGATTTAGCCCTAACTATAAGCGCTATTAAAGAGGAAAGTCTTAAGTCTACTCTTAAATGTGGTGACTGTCTGGCTCCCGGACTGAAAGTGGAAGCTAAATGTTACGTAGATGGAAAAATGCAGTCCTTGAGATTTGTCTCACGTGGTAGTTAAAGGAGAAGTCACGATCAAACATAAATGTGGTGACTGTGTCTGCCCCCCAGACTGAAAGTGGAAGCTGGTTCCATAAAAGAGGAGCTTGATAACTGAAGGCTCTGGCTCCCATCCTACATTTTAAGACTCTAAGAACCACAAGTAGCCCCGCATTTAGTGAGCGCAGCTCTCTAGTGGGGCAATATGGTACTGTAACAAGTCCTGTCACAATCCCCGGGTCCCCCTCCAGCACCAAGGAATGAGCACAAGTCGTGTAATGTTTGACAGGATACTTTTTTGATCCCGCTCTACCGGTCCCATGCTCCATCTGCAACACACCTGATATAGGGGCAAGACACATTACCCCTGATCTAACGCAGCTGAGGGAGTAGCGTAGGGAGTCAACCGCCCACCGGATGGCCAGGCACTCCTTCTCCACTCTGCTGTACCTTCTCTCCCTCTCTGACAGCTTCCGGCTGATGTAAAGGACAGGGCAGTCAACCCCCTCTACCTGTTGGGACAAAACGGCCCCCAGCCCTCTGTTCGACGCATCAGTCTGCAGAGTAAAAGAGAGAGAGAGAAGTTAGGTGTATGCAGGAGTGGTTCCCCACAGAGAGCTTGTTTTACCTTCTCAAACACCAACTGGCACTGCTCCGTCCACTGGACCGGATCTGAGGCACCTTTCCGGGTGAGGACCGTCAAGGGTCTGGTCAGCTCTGCACAATTTTTAATGAAGCACCTGTAATAACCCGCCAGCCCCAAAAACTGCCTCACCTCTTTTTTTTGTCTTGGGCGGCGGGCAGGCGGCGATGGCGGAAGTCTTGTCCACCTGAGGGTGCACCTGCCCGGCACCCAAGTGGTACCCCAGATACCGTACCTCCCTCCGTTCAACTGCACAATGCCCTGGGTTGGCGGTGAGCCCCGCCTGCCTCAGGGACTCCAGCACCGCGCCCACCCGCTGCACATGCTCCGCCCAGGTGGTGCTGTGGATGATCACATCATCCAAGTAGGCGGCAGCATATGCAGCGTGCGGACGCAGCACCCGGTCCATGAGGCGTTGAAAAGTGGCTGGGGCCCCGAACAACCCAAAGGGAAGCGTGGTAAATTGGTATAAACCAAACGGAGTGGAGAAGGCCGTTTTTTCCTTGGCCTCTGGCGACCGAGGAATCTGCCAGTAGCCCTTGGTTAAATCCAGGGTTGTAAAGAAACGCGCAGTGCCCAGTCGGTCCAGGAGTTTGTCGACGCGGGGCATTGGGTAAGCATCGAACCGTGACACATCATTCACCCTGCGATAGTCCACGCAGAACCGTATAGATCCATCCTTCTTGACAACAAGAACAATGAGGCTACACCAGGCACTGTGGGACTCTTCTATTACCCCCATCTCCAGCATACCAGCTAATTCCCTCTGAACCACTTTTCTCTTGTGCTCAGGTAACCTGTAGGGCCGTAACCGCACCGTCACGCCCGGAGGAGTCTCAATCTGGTGCATGATGAGGTTTGTGCGTCCTGGAAGGAGAGAGAACATGTCAGAAAACTGCTCTTGCAACTGGCCAATGTCTGTTCTCTTGGTCCCGGAGAGATGGTCTTCACAAAGGAGCGAGGCCGGATTGGTGGATTTTGGGACCTCAGGCCCCAGCTCCTCTCTCTCAGATACCGCGGACACCAGAGAAACAGACTCCGCTCCCTCCATGCTTTCAGAAGGTTGAGGTGGTAGAGCTATGTAGCCAGAACGCACAACCTCATAGTCAACATCCCCCTCTCGCCGTCTGACCACAAAGGGCCCTTGCCACTTGGCGAGGAGTTTGGAGCTGGAAGAAGGAAGCAATACCTTCTCTCCCGGTGCGAATTGTCTCAGCCTGGCTCCTCTGTTGTACAGCCGTTGTTGATGCTCCTGGGCCTGGAGCAAATTCTCACGTGACATCCTACCCAGTGTGTGGAGCTTTGCTCGCAGGTCCAGGACGTACTGAATCCCGTTTTTTGCTGGTGCTCCTCACAGTTTTCCTTAATCAAAGGGAGAAAATCCCGTGGAGGCCTGGGGGACCTCCCGCAGTGCAAACAACAGAGAGTCAAGCTATTTATCCAATTAAATTCATCTTGATTAATAAATCTACGGATCATGGACTTCAAAGTCTTATTCAGACGCTTCACCAGTCTGTCTGTGGGTGGTACACACTGGTCGGAATAGCCTTAACGCCCAGTAACCTGTAAAGTTCTCTCAGTGTTCTTGACATGAACTAGGTGCCCCAGTCCAGAATCTCTTTCGGGATTCCGACTCGGGAGATGACCTGAAACAGCACCTGCGCGACACTCTTTGCAGAAATGTTGCGCAATGGCACTGCCTCCGGATATCGTGTTGCGTAATCCACCAGGACTAACACAAAGCGATATCCGCGTGCACTCCGGTGAAATGGCCCAATGAGGTCCATAGCGATTCGCTCGAACGGAACCTCCATTAATGTTTTACCAATTGACACTCTGGGCAGGACGCACACCAACGGTGCACATCCGCCTGGATGCCCGACCAATAAAATCGGGTCAATATCCGGTCCAGTGTTTTATCATATCTCATGTGACCAGCCCATCGGGTTATAGTGAGCCGCCTGGAAAATCATTTCCCGGCGGATTTTCGGCACCAGCAACTGGGTGTTTTCCTCTCCTGTCTGACCGTCACGGCTCACTCTGTACAGTCTGTCCCTAATTAATGAAAAGTGCGGATATGACTGCGCACCAGCTGACCATCAATTCGTATCACTTGATCCAAGGCTGAGCGTAGAGTATCGTTCCGAGACTACTCGAGTGGAAAATCTTCCATGGAGTGAAACTCGGTTCCCCCTCCCCGTCTACACTGTCGGACAACCTGCGTCCCCGCTGAGCACAGCACAGATATCGCATGACCCTGTCTGCCGTGAACACCCCCCCGCAGCCTGTCCCATTAACTTATTAAACCCCGGCCAATCTGTTCCCAAGATTAGGGGGTGCGTAAGGTGGGAGCTAACATTATACCTTCACATTATGCTTTTTCCCCCTGTGTCTAATTTCCGCTGACACATAGGATACTCGTGAACGTCCCCATGCACACACCTTATCTTCAGCCACAATGCCTCCATCAATGCCCCCGGGCCGAACCAGGCTCTGGTGGATCATAGACTGCGTATAGCCAGAATCCATCATCGCCTGATGTGTACCCCCCTGGATCTTACCGGAATGCGGTACGTTGCTCCTGGACCTGGGGAGGGTGTTGGAGAGCCGGCAACCCGGATGAGTTTGCTTTGGGTCAGAGGATTGGGAAAACCGAGGGAGGGGTGCTGACCGTGGTGCCGGTCTGGGCCGCGTCCAGAACTGCGTCGGCCAGGCTGGAGCCCGTGCACCGCCACTGTCCCCCTGACCGCAGGGATGAACCGCCAGGTGATCCTCCGCCAGCGTAATGGCGGCCTCCAGCGATGTGGGGCCGTGAACTCTGATGTTCTGGCCTGCAGCCCCTCCATGAACTGCTCCAAAACGACCTTCTCCACCGTCGCCTGCGCCCCCCCTGTGCCCCCCCTGTGCCCCGGGCTGTAGCCATCTCGGTGGCAGCGTCCTTCAGCTGGTGCGTAAAGGATCGGTACTTGGGCCCCAGTGTTGCCTCGCGGAACCTCCGCCGGTGGTCCTGCGGGGTCAGTCCCAGCCGATCCATGACGGCTTTACGTACATCCGTGTAATTGTGTCGAGCTGTCGGAGGCAGCCCCAGGGCCGCTGTCTGCACCTCCCCAGTGAGAAGAGGCAAGAGACGGACCGCCCACTCCACCGCTGGCCAGCCGCACGCCTCCGCAGTCACCTCAAACGTCTCCAGAAAAGATTGCCCGTCGTCAGCCGCCGTCATTTTGTGCAAAGTTACCCCTGCACAGGTGGAGGGGTTCTGCGTTGACGGCGCTGCAGCTGTCTGGGTGGCGAGCTGCTCGAGGGCGTAGGTCTGCCTCTCCATCTGGACCTTGAGCGCCCCCAGGAACTGGCGGTTTGCCTCCGCCTGGTCCCCCCTGCATCGCTGCGATCACGCCCAGCATTTGCCCCCAACGCGATGATCGGCTGGTCCGGCAGATTCGGGTGTTGCTTATCTCCTTCCATTTGCTTTACTTCAGGGGGCCCCACGTTGGGCTCCTGTGTAACAAGTCATGTCACAATCCCCAGGTTTTTGCCCCCCCACCCCAGTTTTGCTCCCCCCCTGAAGCTGAGCCTAATACGCCCCAGCCACCACATGTACTATAAGCTCCTTAAGATATGATGGTGCATCACCAACCAAGGCTTTGTAGGTGAGGAAAATAATTTTTAAAATGCGATTCTGGATCTTACAGGGAGCCAGAGCAGAGCAGCTAATACAGGAGTAGTGTAATCTCTTTTCTTAGTTGTTGTGAGTACATAAGCTCCAGAACAGCCTGATAATAAGGAATTACATTAATCTAGTCTAGAAGTAACACACGCCGTGAACCAGTTTTTCTGCATCGCTTTGAGACAAGATGTGCATGATTTTAGAAATGTTACGTAGATGAAAAATGCAGTCCTTGAGATTTGCTTCACGTGGGAGTTAAAGGACAAGTCCCGATCAAAGATAACGCCGAGATTCTTTACAGTGGTGTTGGATGCCAGGGCAATGCCATCGACAGAAACCACATCCCCAGATAATTGATCTCTGAGGTGTTCTGGGCTGGGTAAAATAAATTCAGTTTTTGTCTGAGTTTAACATCAGAAAGTTGTAGGTCATCCAAGTTTTTATGTCTTTAAGACATGCTTGAATTTTAGCGAGCTGGTTGGTTTCTTCTGGCTTGATCGATAGATATAATTGAGTATCATCTGCATAACAATGAAAGTTTACGTGTTTCCTTATAATATTACCCAAAGGCATATATAAGGTAAAGAAAATTGTTTCAAGCACAGAACCTTGTGGAATACCATATGTATTTGTGTATGTATGTATGTATGTATCTATGTATGTATGTATGTATGTATGTACCCACCCTTAACTCTATAGAGACTGTGTCTGTCCCACGGCCACTTAAATCACAAGTAACCAGAAGAGGAGTCATCCAAAATAACCTCATAAAGGTTAACAACACTATTGCAACAGTGCAACAAAACAGGATAATTAAATGTGGACTCCTAATATAAAGCTGTATTAGTAAATTATTTAATATCAGACAATCACATTGATTTATTTTGTCTTACCGAAACCTGGCTGAGTCATGAAGAATATGTCAGCCTAAATGAATCAACTCCTCCAAGTAATATTAATACTCACATTCCTCGAGGCACCGGCCGAGGAGGTGGAGTAGCAGCCAACTCAAGCCTATTAATAAATCCTAAATCTAAATTAAACTACAACTCATTTGAAAGCCTTGTTCTTAGTCTTTCACATCCAACCTGGAAAACATTAGAGCCAATTCTATTTGTTATACTGTACCGGCAACCAGGTCCATATTCAGAATTTCTATCTGAATTTTCAGTTCCTATCAAGTTTAGTCCTTAAACGGATAATGTTATTATTGTAGGAGATTTTAATATTCATGTGGATGTTAATAATGATTGCCTTAGTGCTGCATTTGACTCATTGTTGGACTCGATTGGCTTCTGTCAGAAACCTACTCACTGCTTTGGCGACACCCTCAACCTTGTTCTTGCATGTGGCATTGACCATTTGGAGGTCTTCCCACATAACCTTCTTCTGTCAGACCATTACCTCATAACTTTTGAGTTTATACTACCGGAGTGTACACCATTAGTCAAAAGTCTACACCAGATGTAGACAGTGCTGTAGCTAAATTTAAAGAAAACGATTCCTTCTGCATTTGATTCAATACCACGTCTCATGTGACGGAGGACTCCTGTGCTAACTTTAGTCCGTCCCAGATTGATCATCTTTTCGATAGTGCTACAGGCTCACTGAGAATGACACTAGACTCCATAGCCCCTCTGAAGAAGAAAACTGTGAGGCAAAGGAGGTTTCCTCTCTGGTATAACCCTCAGACCCGCAAAATGAAGCAAACATCACGAAAGCTTGAAAGCATATGGCCTTCAACCAATCTGGAAGAATCCCGCTTAGTTTGGCGAGATAGTCTTAAAACATGTAAAAAGGCCCTCCGCAATGCCAGAGCAGCCTATTACTCATCAGTAATAGAGAAAAATAAGAACAACCCCAGGGTTCTCTTTAGCACTGTAGCCAGGCTGACAGAGAGTCACAGCTCTGTGGAGCCGTGTATTCCTATAGACCTCAGTAGTAATGACTTCATGAACTTCTTCAATGAAAAGATTTGAACTATTAGAGGCAAGATTGATGATCTCTTGCCCTCAACCAGTGCCGATCTGTCCTCAAGTGAGTGGCCTTGGAAACGTCTGTATGCCCTGGTGTATATTTGGATGGCTTTTCTCCCATTAACCTTGACCAATTGTCTTCAATGGTTTCTACTGATAGACCGTCTATCTGTCTCTTGGACCCATCCCAACGAGACTGTTTAAAGACGTGTTGCCTTTAATTGGCACCTCTCTGTTGGATATTGTTAATGTGTCTTTGCTAACAGGCCATGTACGGCATTCCTTCAAAGTAGCTGTAATTAAACCTCTCCTGAAGAAGCCCACCCTTAATCCAGAGGTGTTGGCTAACTACAGACCGATCTCTAACCTTCCCTTCCTCTCTAAGATCCTTGAGAAAGTAGTCGCAAATCAGTTGTGTGACTTTCTACACCATAATATTAATATTATTTAATAGTTAATTTGAGGAGTTTCAGTCAGGATTTAGAAAACACCACAGCACAGAGACAGCACTGGTGAAGATTACGAATGACCTCCTAATTGCATCAGATAAATCTCAGCACTTGTTTTGTTAGACGTTAGTGCTGCATTCGACACCATTGATCATGACATCCTAGTACAGAGACTGGATCAGTCAATTGGCATTTCAGGTACCGCACTAAGTTGGTTTAATTCCTATTTATCAGATTGACCTCAATTTGTATTTGTAAATGATGAAGCCTCGATGACCACCAACGTTAATCACGGAGTTCCACAAGGTTCTGTGCTTGGACCAATTTTATTTACCTTTTATATATGCTTCCTTTGGGCAACATTATCAGGAAACACTCCATAAACTTGTCATTGTTATGTAGATGATACTCAATTATATCTATCGATCAAATCTGAGGAGACCAACCAGCTCGCTAAAATTCAAGCATGTCTTAAAGATATAAAAAACATGGATGACCTGCAACTTCCTGATGTTAAACTCAGACAAAACTGAAGTTATATTACTCGGCCCTGAACACCTCAGAGATCAATTATCTGGTGTGGTTTCCGCTAGATGGCAATGCCCTGGCATCCAACACAACTGTAAAGAATCTCTGCGTCGAGAAGCAAAGTTTGAACAAAAAATCACAGTTTATTAAACTGGAAAAACAAACAGAAAACAAATATGAACAAAGTAGCAAAATAACAAGACCTGGCAAATGACAGAAAACAAATTTGAACAAAGTAGCAAAATACCAAATTTCTGATAAACCACCTGTAAAAGTTAGCAAAACCCAGGAACTGCTGAACCTTCTTGCGGTTATCAGGTCTAGACCACTGAGCCACAGCGTAGTCTTTAGCCGGATCCATTTGTATCTTTCCAGGGGCTATGATGAAGCCTAGAAAAGACACAGAATCGGCATGAAACTCACTCTTTTCTGCTTTAACATAAAGCTGTTTCTCCAGAAGGCGTTGATTACAATCAGAATCAGAAAAAAATCTGAAAACATGCTTTTGCCAAGTACGCGTACACAATATGGATTGGTGATTGGTGCGTGACGACAAACATAGGAAAATTAGGAAAAGTAAGAATTTGAAGATATAGAAAAAACAGTTTTTGTGGCGTGAGGTCTTGGCCCTGATGGACCTCAGCCTCCTGCCAGAAGGAATGGACTCAAAGGATGTCCAGGGTCAGAGGGGTCGGCTACAACCTTTCTGGGGCCTGGGGTCCTGGAGGGGAATTTATAAATCCATATCAGTTAAAAGCATGGTTCATACAGATTTGGTAAATGTTACATCACATTACATGATCACTATTTTTGTGAACCATTTTGCTATCTTTTGCAAATTGTAATTTTTTTGCCATTTGGATTGATTGCCCTCGATGGACTGGCGGCCTGTCCAGGGTGTCCCCTGCCTTCGCCCTATGTCAGCTGGATAGGCTCCAGCGCCCCGCGACCCTAATGAGGATAAGCGGTATTGAAAATGGATGGATGGATGGATGGATTGATTGACTTAGATTACTGTTCAGCGCTTAAGAACAAAGTGAAAACCAATGTCTATTTCTATCAGCAAACAACACGTTTCCTAACTTAATTTTTTCATAGGATGGAAATTAAGGGAAACTAACAGGTGCCAGGAACAGAAAAAGAAAATTCCTCTCGAAATGTAAAACTTTACAGACTTCATTTGAAAATGGTCAGCAAAAACTTTTCAGTTAAGAGATGAAATACACTGGTATGGGCCTTTCTGTGTGTGACCATGGCCATGATGTGTTTATTTGGTCAGTCAGTCAGGTGTGTGGCAGGTGTGTTGGCAGAATTTCCCGAGTCCCCAGTCGGTCCTGTGGGCCCTCTGGAGTCATTTATCTCAAAATGAGTCCCATTTGCCGGGATTCTGGTTAGAGGTGAGCAGAGTGAGACACATCAATGAAAGACTTCTGTGTTCATGTACAACAGCTGTCACCTGCCTGTGTGTCTGGATCACTGGAGATATCTTTGGATAGAAACTATGACTGTTTTAGACATCTGCTCAGTCTGTAAGAGTGTGACTGAGTCTGTCAAAGTGACTAATGGGGGTTTGTATTATGGAGAGTGTGTGCGAGTGTGTGTGTTTCTGAACGCTGAACATATTGTAGAAGTATCATGGAGGATAACCTCACTTTCTGCCAAATATATGCTAATGTTTCCACCTTGTACTTCTTGAACTTATTTCCCACTAAAGTCCCCCATAATTAGCTGCAAAGTTTTATATCAATGGTTTTAACATTTTGGAAGATACACTTATTCACTTTCTTCCAGAGTGTTAGACGAGAAAATCAATACCACTTAAATATCAGTCTGTCAGCCCTAATATGGACGAGAGCCAGGAAATGGTTAGCTTATCCAAATAAAAAGACTAAGCAAATGGCTAAACTAATTACCATCACTTTCTTGACGAGAGTTAGATTCAAACCAATGAATATTTAACTATTTCATCATTTTTTTTCCTTCATACTATGTTCCTCACTTTATACACATATTAAACTTTGTATCAAGATTTATTTTTCATTTAATGGAGTAGTGCACACATGTTTCAATTTCTCTATATTTTTGTATCTTAACTAGATTTTTCCTTTACTTGCAGAAGTATGATGCCCAAAGCCCTGGACGGTCAGATTGTTATGGAAAAGACGCCTCGCTACTTTGTTACCCAGGAAACGCCAGCACGTGTCCATGCCATGTCACAGGATGTGAAGCTGATTGTGGTCGTCCGTGACCCTGTGTCCAGAGCCATATCTGATTACACACAGATCATCTCCAAGACCCCCGACATCCCTCCCTTTGAGAGCCTGGCCTTCAAGAACCGCACAACAGGTTATGGATCCTGGGACTTCAGAGCAGGGCCTCAACGACACACTACATGGATAAAGACAAACTTATGGTCTTCCTGGCTGCTGATACATGACATTGGGCTGATCCTGGAGATTTAGCTGGAGATTTAGCACTCTGTTCTTTACCTCTCAGTTTTTTTTTTTTTTTTTACAATGCAGGAGTTAGTGAAAGCACAAACATAAAAAACATACATATGGATCAGCCCACACTAAATATAAACTGCAGATGCACAAGCAAGTAAGCATGAGACAAATTATTATCATTAGACAACAAGCTTTTGTCACAAACAAGGCATGGAATGTGTTGGGGGCTTTCTGGTTTCTGTTTGTAGTTTGAGTAGTATTGACTTCACATCACATTCAAGCAGACTTTGGTCAAATGTAGGTGCTAAACAGTATGTATAAGCTTTAGGTTGGTTTAAAATGATTTAGTAAACTGGTTAAAACAACCCGGTGGTACATTTCGTCTCTGAACTCCAACTCTAGTCTCGCATCTGTAGTTGGTAAATCAGACAGTAAACAATGAGCAGCATAGGGAAGAGAAGTCTTGGCCCTGATATCTGCTGACTACACAGGAACCTCCAAAATATAGCCCTTAGCCCCCAGAGGCTTATCTGTAGCCAGTCAGATAAGCCCCTGGGGGTCTTATTATCGGTCTGATATGGGATGGGTTGAGAGAATCTGTACTAATCAAATTAGCATGAGCAGTAGTCGGAGGGGTGAGGTCGGATACAGAATGTGTCAATGAGGGAGAATGAGTAGATGTGATTCCAGAAACCAGTTTAAAAAAAAATGATGTGGGGAAAACCATGTTAAAAAAACATTAATCACAGAAGAGTATTTTTACATACTTAAAATGTGTCTGAAGGGGAACTCTAACTCTGTCATGTTTACTGTAATAAGGTTTAGAATGTCCCATTGACAAGGTTCTCATATTTTGTCCTAAGGGGGCCATGAGTGTCAAACTAAATCCCTAGGTCAGTAGCTAAATTAAGTTGGATGAGGACTTAAGAGGATGCTGATTGCAGCAATACTGGATTTGAATAAAGAACCTCAGTATATCTCTTTCTTCTCTCTAGGTCAAATTGACTCTCTGTGGAGCCCGCTGTGGATTGGCCTGTACGCCCAGCACTTGGAGCGCTGGCTGTCCTGGTTCCCCAGGAGTCAGATTCATCTGGTCAGCGGGGAGAGGCTCATTTCCGACCCAGCTGGAGAACTGGGCAAAGTCCAGGACTTTCTAGGTCTCCAGAGAATTGTCACAGACAAGCACTTCTACTTCAACAAAACAAAAGGCTTCCCTGCCTGAAGAAGCCAGAGGGCAGCAGTAAACCTCACTGCCTTGGGAAAACAAAAGGGAGGACGCATGCCTCCATCAACCCAGAGGTGATGCAGAGACTGAGGGATTTCTACAAGCCGCATAACCAGCGCTTCTATCAACTGGCGGGCCAGGACTTTGGATGGCAGTGACGCTTTATTGTGTGGAATCAGAAGCTTTTGTTGCCATTATGAAATGCGAAAGTCTAAGAGAACAGTCAATTAACCGATTCTGATCAGCAGTGGGAAATCTCAGAAACTTAAAATCTAAAAACCCCAGCATTAATACATTTACCACTATCTACATTAATTAATAATCTTGTTAAAGTGTTTGAAATACAGTATTTTATTTATCATAGATGTTCAGTAAAATATGTACTTTTGTGGTATTAAACAAGGGTGTCCCCTCACATCTTTCTCCCTCTGCCTGGTGATTCAATCAATGTGCAAAGTCGGCCATGAGACAGTATTTGCTATAGTTGGTTACAGCTGTAAAAGGTTGGATGGTAAAATATACAGTGTAGCTTTTAATGTCTTTGGTTGGCAGTTTAATCCTGATGCCCGAGTTGGTAGGCTGTAGTGGAACAATCCACCCGGAAAAGGGATATTTTCACATTCCCAAATGACCACAACTTTCTATTTCCTACCTGTTTGTTCTTCACTCTCACTGGTTAAGAATTTAAGGGCAATCAATATATGCATATTAAGTATCGTCCTCCAAGCACTGCCCCTGAAAAAAAGGGGATGAATCTTTTATGTTGCGAGCAGTAAAAGGGTGAGAGAGAGAATGTATATGAGCTGAGATTTGACTGAGTGGTTTTGTATTCTTAAATAATAAATGTGCATACATCAATAAAGGTGTACTAATGTGAATCACTTGCTTCCCAGCCTGTTGGCACAATAATGTACTGGGCTCAGGTAGCAAAAGCATCCAACTGTACCTTGAGTGAAGTAAAGGGCACACTGGACCACCAAAACAAGACCAAGTCAAATCAATGAGAGGTCGACCTAACATGATAGTGATGTATGAAGCTTTCAGACTTTACTGTGTTACAGTGAGATGGCCTGCTTACAGGGTTGTCTGTTTTCAGTTTGCATGTATTTGCACTAGTTTGAAAGCGTAAAAAATAAAACTATTTTGAATTGATTTTATTGTTGATCTTTCCCACATTACTTCTTTTCCTCATTGTCTCATCAAATGCTATTATAAGTACCCATTGAGACACAATGAGTATAGTTTGGATGTATGTTGAATGTGTGCACAGACAACATTAGTGCAATTGCTTTGCAAATGTCCCTGTAATAATGCTGATGAAATTGATGAATTTAGATAATTGTTTGAGTTATACTGTTGGGGGATTCTATTTTTTTAAGGGGTAAATTACAATTTGAAAAAATCTATAACAAAAGACATGCTGGTGTTTCCAGTTCTGCATAAGTGTACACATATGGTTGAGTTAAAGATTAAATACAAAGAGCTATTTTCATCAGAAAAATGGAAAGTTGCTGGGTTCAAAAGACAATCTGCTTATTTAGGAGTAAAACAACGTCACCATCTTGTGGACAATCAAGGGCGAGTTCGAGAGTCTAGTAGGAAACACAGTAAAAAGCAGATGCTTTTTTATTATGTTCTCTCCTTGTTTACCTTTAAATCATATCTGTTCATATCATTTTGTTCATATTAATATAGGTTGCAAATAATTACCCACAAAAATGTAACTAAAGAACACTGAAGTGCCACTATAAATGAGTCTGACATTCACAAAAATATTCATCAGCATATATTGCTGACATATTCAATTCAATTAAATATTAAATTCATATTTAACCATAATACATCTTTAAAGCTGGGGTAGGTAATGCATTTGACAAACGTTTTTGTAATATTTGTTATATTTACACATCGTAAGGCAATAAAGAAAATGTTCTGACAAAATAAGAAAAAAGATCTGATATAAGAAGCTGTCGCTGGACTGTAATCAGCCCGTCTAATCAATTCACTCAGCCGAAGGAAATGATTGGACGGCCTGCCTATTTGTCAATCTATCTGCTGACCTACTGTCTGTCTACCTCTCCTACCTGTCTGATTAATCCTCTATCTACCCTTCTGCCTAACTACCTGTCTATCTACCTGTCTACCTACCTGTCTACCTATCTACCTGTGTCCTTACCTGTCTATCTATCTACCTGATCCTAGTCTGCCCTTTTTCTTGCGTGTCACAGTCACAACAGCCATTTACGTTCATTAACAGAAGGCTTTGGAGGGTCTGAAGGGAAGGGCAATCAGTGTTGCAGACCTTCTCACCAGATTTAGGGACTTTTGGAGCTGCTAGCTACTTTCACAGGAGAGTTTGAAACACTGGTCTGGGTTTTTAGGATGGATAACTTTTTTAATTAATATACTCCTGCTAGTTTCTCTAATATGACCCACTCAAGCTTTAAGTTGTCTACAATACATTTCACTTTGAACTGAACAAATAAATTAAATACATAATATACAATATACATTTTCAAATGCGCCTAAAATAGCTTTAAAAAACATGTAAAACATTTACCATGAATACAAATCGTGTGATTACATAAGAAAAGGTACCCCATCACGTACATATGATACAGAGAGCTACAAAAAAACACACTCCTCTAGCTGATGAGTTTGGGCAGTTTGCAGACAGCTACATGTTTCCTCTAAAGTCGTTATTAGTCAGAGAAACAGCATCACAGAGCATGCTGTTTGATCAGAGGGACACTGTGGTAAGTAAAGGCACTCAGCATGGCCTATCCTCCATTATTTACACTTTCCCACTTGTATTCTATGAGGCTTGATTAACAGTCCTCAGGTCCACATTCTGTTACTTCCCTCCTTCCATGGCAAGACATTGTAAATACCGTAACTTAATGCTTGATGCTATTTAGATCACATACTTGTTGGGAGGCAATGTATCATCACTCTAATACAAAGTATGTACCATATGCCACAGTCATGAACACACAGCTTTAGCAACTTTGCACATTTTCAACTATTAAATATCAAGAGGCTTAGAGTCATTAAAGGGTGGTAGTTTTGAATGGAATAGTGTTTGCATTAGTTATGTATGAATAAACACTCAATTCATCATTGATAATGCATACTGTTCATATATACTTATACATGTACACTTTATATTATATCTGCATTTCACTTTTTTTAATATATACTGCTTATTTGCACTGCTCTTGGTCAGATGCTAACCAACATTTAATTGTCTCAGTACCTGTACTCTGTGCAATAACAATAAAGTTGAATCTGAATTGTTCCACCATTAACACTCATTAGTATGCAATTCATAAACACAGTTATACATATTGTAGCGTCACAGGTTGGACGGTGGGGCAGTGCACGAGAGCTGGAAAAGAGGCACACTCAGACGTTTATAAAGTAAAAGGGTGGGTTTATTGTTCAAGAACCGGCCCCTCAGATAGCTCCATTAAATCAAAACAACCAGGTCCATCCATAAACTCAAAGCGTCCCGGAGGAGAAAAGGGTTCCTTTAACCAAAACAAAACAAAAATACGATATCTCAAAGTTCCAGTTACACGATCCTCTTCGTAGTAACTGTTGTACTTTCCTGCTCCACAGAGGCGTCCACTCTTAGCCCGCTCATCCAGCTCCTTTTCCTCCCTTTGTGCTCTCCCATCTGCCTTGTATCCAGTCTCCCAGCACTGCCTCAATTAGCTGGTTTAAGCACCGGCAGCTGGGTGAGTGGTGAGGCAGGATGAGAGATGTAGTGCCGCCCATGGCGGCCATTTTGTTATCGCTGATCCTGCGTGGGGATGTAGCGCACCTCCACTACCTGTCCCCTGGTGATGCCACAATATTTTATTTTTGATTAACAAGCTTAACTATTATGCATTTCATGATTGGGTTTTCATAATTTATAAATGATGTATTCCCCATTTCTAAATGAAGTAATATATATTACAAACCAATTATTAAGGACTTATAGCTCATTAATGAGATCATTTATAAAGTTTAAGTAAATGATTAAAAAATGATATAAATGTCAATTATTCATTCATTTATTTATACATATAAGGATTTAGATATGCACTAATTGTTAGGGACTATGTTAACATGCTTTATAAACGTGTGTTAATACTGATTAATACTGATAATGATTAATTCCTCCCCAGAGTTTTTTGTGACTTCACATCTCATAGGGTCCATTGGACCTGGCGGTGTCTGATGCCTGGTGAACCGGCCTCCCGCGTTGGCCTTGCTGATCGCCCCGCCCCCCCTCCTCTTTACCTCCTTCTGTTTCATGGATTGGAGGTCCATTCATACATTATTATATTACATAAACACATTACATATTCATGTAATGTGTTTATGTAATTCTGTAATGCTGTTCATTCTGTACACATGATATCTATTGCATCTGTCCATCCAGGGAGAGGGATCCTCCTCGTTTGCTCTCCTGAAGGTTTCTTCACTTTTTTCCCTGTGAAAGTTTATTTTTGGGGAGTTTTTCCTGATCCGATGTTAGGTCCTAGGACAGGTATGTCATATGTGTACAGATTGTAAAGCCCTCTGAGGAAAATTTGTTTATTTGTGATATTGGGCTATACAAAATAAACTGAGTTGAAAAGTAAATGTATTGTTTGGGCAGTAAAGTGATGAAAGCACCAGATATTCATGAAACTGTCATGAAACCTATAAGACTTGTGTTCTGAGAAACTTTCTTGAAGAAAATCATGGAACTTTATATTCTTTAGGAGAATTCATTTTTGGCCTGTTCCAAGGCTGAAACATCTTTTAAGTCCATAAAAAGAAGTAAATGTATTGTTTGGGCAGTAAAGTGATGAAAGCACCAGATATTCATGAAAATGTCATGAAACTTGTAAGTATTGTGTTCTGAGACACTTTTTTGAAGAAAATTAAGAAACTATGTATTATATAAGAATGTCCACTTTTGGCCTCTGTACAGGCTGAAACGTCTTTTAAGACAATAAAAATAAGGAGATGCAGCTTTGAAGCAGTAAAGTCATAAAACCATCAGGTTTTCTTGAAAATGTTATGAAACTTGTAAGACTTGTGTTCTGAGAAACTTTCTTGAAGAAAATCATGGAACTTTATATTCTTTAGGAGAATTCATTGTTGGCCTGTTCCAAGGCTGAAACATCTTTTAAGTCCATAAAAAGAAGTAAATGTATTGTTTGGGCAGTAAAGTGATGAAAGCACCAGATATTCATGAAAATGTCATGAAACTTGTAAGTCTTGTGTTCTGAGACACTTTCTTGAAGAAAATCAAGGAACTTTGTATTCTTGAGGAAAATCCACTTTTGGCCTCTGTACATGCTGAAATGTCTTTTAAGACCAAAAAAAGAAGTATACACCGTTAGTCAAAAGTTTCTACACCAGATGTCTAACCAACAGTGCTGTATCTAAATTTAAAGAAGCGGTTCCTTCTGCATTTGATTCAATACCACGTCTCAATGTGACAGAGGACTCCTGTGCTAACTTTAGTATATCCCAGATGGATCATCTTGTCGATAGTGCTACGGGCTCACTGAGAATTACACTAGACTTGATAGCCCCACTGAAGAAAAAGACAGTGAGGCAAAGGAGGTTTGCTCCCTGGTATAACCCTCAGACCCGCGACCTAAAGCAAACTTCACGAAAGCTCGAAAGTATATGGAGTTCCACCAATCTGGAAGAATCACGCTTAGTTTGGCGAAACAGCCTTAAAACATATAATAAAAAGGCTCTTCGTAATGCCAGAGCAGCCTATTACTCATCAGTAATACCTGTCTCTTAGACCCCATCCCAACGAGGCTGCTTAAAAACGTGTTGCCTTTAATTGGCACCTCTCTGTTGGATATTGTTAATGTGTCTTTGCTAACAGGTCATGTACCACATTTCTTCAAAGTAGCTGTAATTAAACCTCTCCTGAAAAAGCCCACTCTTAATCCAGAGGTGTTGGCTAACTACAGACCGATCTCTAACCTTCCCTTCTACTCTAAGATCCTTGAGAAAGTAGTCTCAAATAAGTTGTGCGACTTTCTACATCAGAATAGTTTATTGGAGGAGTTTCAGTCAGGATTTAGAAAAGACAGCACTGGTGAAATTTACAAATGACCTCCTAATTGCATCAGATGAAGAAAATCAAGGAATTATATATTCTTTAGGAAAATTCATTTTTGGCCTGTTCTAAGGCTGAAACGTCTTTTAAGATCATGAAAAGAAGTACATGTATTGTTTGGGAATTAAAGTGATGAAAGCACCAGATATTCATGAAAATGTCATGGAACTTGTAAGTCTTATGTTCTAAGACACTTTCTTGAAGAAAAGCAACGAATTTTGTATTATTTAGGAAAATTCAATTTTGGCCTGTTCCAAGGCTGAAACATCTTTTAAGACCATAACAATAAGGATATGCAGCTTTGAAGTAGTACAGTCATAAAACCATCAGGTATTCATGAAAATGTCATGAAACTTGTAAGTCTTGTGTTCTGAGACACTTTCTTGAAGAAAATTAAGAAACTATGTATTCTTTAAGAAAATCCACTTTTGGCCTCTGTACAGGCTGAAACGTCTTTTAAGACCATAAAAAGAAGGAGATGCAGCTTTGAAGCAGTAAAGTCATAAAACCATCAGGTATTCATGAAAATGTCATGGAACTTGTAAGTCTTATGTTCTAAGACACTTTCTTGAAGAAAAGCAACGAATTTTGTATTATTTAGGAAAATTCAATTTTGGCCTGTTCCAAGGCTGAAACATCTTTTAAGACCATAACAATAAGGATATGCAGCTTTGAAGTAGTACAGTCATAAAACCATCAGGTATTCATGAAAATGTCATGAAACTTGTAAGTCTTGTGTTCTGAGACACTTTCTTGAAGAAAATTAAGAAACTATGTATTCTTTAAGAAAATCCACTTTTGGCCTCTGTACAGGCTAAAACGTCTTTTAAGACCATAAAAATAAGGACATGCAGCTTTGAAGCAGTAAAGTCATAAAAACATCAGGTTTTTTATGAAAATGTTATGAAACTTGTAATTATTGTGTTCTGAGACACTTTCTTGAAGAAAATTAAGAAACTATGTATTATATAAGAAAAGCCACTTTTAACCTCTGTACAGGCTGAAACGTCTTTTAAGACCATAACAATAAGATGCAGCTTTGAAGCAGTAAAGTCATAAAACCATCAGGTATTCATGAATATGTCATGAAACTTGTAAGTATTGTGTTCTGAGCCACATACATGAAGAAAATCAAGGAACTTTGTATTCTTGAGGAAAATCCACTTTTTGACTCTGAAACGTCTTTTAAGACCATAATAATAAGGACATGCATCTTTGAAGCAGTAAAGTCATAAAACCATCAGGTATGCATGAAAATGTTATGAAACTTGTAAGTCTTGTATTCTGAGACACTTTCTTGAAGAAAATTAAGAAACTATTTATTATATAAGAAAAGTCACTTTTGGCCTCTGTACAGGCTGAAACGTCTTTTAATACCATAAAAATAAGGACATGCAGCTTTGAAGCAGTAATGCATAAAAACCATCAGGTATTCATGAACATGTCATGAAACTTATAAGTCTTGTGTTATGAGACACTTGAAGAAAATTAATAAACTATGTTTGTATAAGAAAATCCATTTTTGGCCTCTGTACAGGCTAAAACGTCTTTTAAGACCATAAAAATAAGGAGATGCAGCTTTGAAGCAGTAAAGTCATAAAACCATCAGGCATTTATTAAAATGTCATGGAACTTGTAATACTTGTGTTCTGAGACACTTTCTTGAAGAAAATTAAGGAACTTTGTATTCATGAGGAAAATCTGCTTTTGGCCTCTGTCCAGGCTGAAACGTCTTTTCAGACCATAAAAATAAGGAGATGCAGCTATGAAGCAGTAAAGTCATAAAACCATCAGGTATTCATGAAAATGTCATGGAACTTGTAATACTTGTGTTCTGAGACACTTTCTTGAAGAAAATTAAGAAACTATGTATACTTTAAGAAAATTCACTTTTGGCCTCTGTCCAAGCTGAAACGACTTTTAAGACCATAAAAATAAGGACATGCAGCTTTGAAGCAGTAAAGTCATAAAACCATCAGGTATTCATGAACATGTCATGAAACTTATAAGTCTTGTGTTATGAGACACTTGAAGAAAATTAAGAAACTATGTTTACATAAGAAAATCCATTTTTGGCCTCTGTACAGGCTAAAACGTCTTTTAAGACCATAACAATAAGAAGATGCAGCTTTGAAGCAGTAAAGTCATAAAACCATCAGGTATTCATGAATATGTCATGAAACTTGTAAGTTGTGTGTTCTGAGACACTTTCTTGAAGAAAATTAAGAAACTATGTACTATATAAGAAAATCCACTTTTGGCCTCTGTACAGGCTGAAACGTCTTTTCAGACCATAAAAATAAGGAGATGCAGCTTTGAAGCAGTAAAGTCATAAAACCATCAGGCATTTATTAAAATGTCATGAAACTTTTAAGTCTTGTGTTCTGAGACACTTTCTTGAAGACAATTAAGAAACTATGTTTTTATAAGAATGTCCACTTTTGGCCTCTGTACAGGCTGAAACGTCTTTTAAGACCATAAAATAAGGAGATGCAGCTTTGAAGCAGTAAAGTCATAAAACCATCAGGTTTTCTTGAAAATGTCATACACTTGTAAGACTTGTGTTCTGAGACACTATCTTGAAGAATATCAAGGAAATTTGTATTCTTTACTAAAATTCATTTTTGGCCTGTTCCAAGGCTGAAACGTCTTTTAAGACCATAAAAAAAGTAAATGTATTTTTTGGGCAGTAAAGTGATGAAAGCACCAAATATCCATCATAATGTCATGGAACTTTAAGCCTTGTGTTCTGAGACCCTTTCTTGAAGAAAATCAACGAACTTTGTATTCTTGAGGAAAATCCACTTTTGGCCTCTGTACATGCTGAAATGTCTTTTAAGACCAAAAAAAGAAGTATACACCGTTAGTCAAAAGTTTCTACACCAGATGTCTAACCAACAGTGCTGTATCTAAATTTAAAGAAGCGGTTCCTTCTGCATTTGATTCAATACCACGTCTCAATGTGACAGAGGACTCCTGTGCTAACTTTAGTATATCCCAGATGGATCATCTTGTCGATAGTGCTACGGGCTCACTGAGAATTACACTAGACTTGATAGCCCCACTGAAGAAAAAGACAGTGAGGCAAAGGAGGTTTGCTCCCTGGTATAACCCTCAGACCCGCGACCTAAAGCAAACTTCACGAAAGCTCGAAAGTATATGGAGTTCCACCAATCTGGAAGAATCACGCTTAGTTTGGCGAAACAGCCTTAAAACATATAATAAAAAGGCTCTTCGTAATGCCAGAGCAGCCTATTACTCATCAGTAATACCTGTCTCTTAGACCCCATCCCAACGAGGCTGCTTAAAAACGTGTTGCCTTTAATTGGCACCTCTCTGTTGGATATTGTTAATGTGTCTTTGCTAACAGGTCATGTACCACATTTCTTCAAAGTAGCTGTAATTAAACCTCTCCTGAAAAAGCCCACTCTTAATCCAGAGGTGTTGGCTAACTACAGACGATCTCTAACCTTCCCTTCTACTCTAAGATCCTTGAGAAAGTAGTCTCAAATAAGTTGTGCGACTTTCTACATCAGAATAGTTTATTGGAGGAGTTTCAGTCAGGATTTAGAAAAGACAGCACTGGTGAAATTTACAAATGACCTCCTAATTGCATCAGATGAAGAAAATCAAGGAATTATATATTCTTTAGGAAAATTCATTTTTGGCCTGTTCTAAGGCTGAAACGTCTTTTAAGATCATGAAAGAAGTACATGTATTGTTTGGGAATTAAAGTGATGAAAGCACCAGATATTCATGAAAATGTCATGGAACTTGTAAGTCTTATGTTCTAAGACACTTTCTTGAAGAAAAGCAACGAATTTTGTATTATTTAGGAAAATTCAATTTTGGCCTGTTCCAAGGCTGAAACATCTTTTAAGACCATAACAATAAGGATATGCAGCTTTGAAGTAGTACAGTCATAAAACCATCAGGTATTCATGAAAATGTCATGAAACTTGTAAGTCTTGTGTTCTGAGACACTTTCTTGAAGAAAATTAAGAAACTATGTTTTCTTTAAGAAAATACACTTTTGGCCTCTGTACAGGCTGAAACGTCTTTTAAGACCATAAAAATAAGGAGATGCAGCTTTGAAGCAGTAAAGTCATAAAACCATCAGGTATTCATGAAAATGTCATGGAACTTGTAAGTCTTATGTTCTAAGACACTTTCTTGAAGAAAAGCAACGAATTTTGTATTATTTAGGAAAATTCAATTTTGGCCTGTTCCAAGGCTGAAACATCTTTTAAGACCATAACAATAAGGATATTCAGCTTTGAAGTAGTACAGTCATAAAACCATCAGGTATTCATGAAAATGTCATGAAACTTGTAAGTCTTGTGTTCTGAGACACTTTCTTGAAGAAAATTAAGAAACTATGTATTCTTTAAGAAAATCCACTTTTGGCCTCTGTACAGGCTAAAACGTCTTTTAAGACATAAAAATAAGGACATGCAGCTTTGAAGCAGTAAAGTCATAAAAACATCAGGTTTTCATGAAAATGTTATGAAACTTGTAATTATTGTGTTCTGAGACACTTTCTTGAAGAAAATTAAGAAACTATGTATTATATAGAAAAGCCACTTTTAACCTCTGTACAGGCTGAAACGTCTTTTAAGACCATAACAATAAGAAGATGCAGCTTTGAAGCAGTAAAGTCATAAAACCATCAGGTATTCATGAATATGTCATGAAACTTGTAAGTATTGTGTTCTGAGCCACATACATGAAGAAAATCAAGGAACTTTGTATTCTTGAGGAAAATCCACTTTTTGACTCTGAAACGTCTTTTAAGACCATAAAATAAGGACATGCAGCTTTGAAGCAGTAAAGTCATAAAACCATCAGGTATGCATGAAAATGTTATGAAACTTGTAAGTCTTGTATTCTGAGACACTTTCTTGAAGAAAATTAAAAACTATTTATTATATAAGAAAAGTCACTTTTGGCCTCTGTACAGGCTGAAACGTCTTTTAATACCATAAAAATAAGGACATGCAGCTTTGAAGCAGTAATGTCATAAAACCATCAGGTATTCATGAACATGTCATGAAACTTATAAGTCTTGTGTTATGAGACACTTGAAGAAAATTAATAAACTATGTTTGTATAAGAAAATCCATTTTTGGCCTCTGTACAGGCTAAAACGTCTTTTAAGACCATAAAATAAGGAGATGCAGCTTTGAAGCAGTAAAGTCATAAAACCATCAGGCATTTATTAAAATGTCATGGAACTTGTAATACTTGTGTTCTGAGACACTTTCTTGAAGAAAATTAGGAACTTGTATTCATGAGGAAAATCTGCTTTTGGCCTCTGTCCAGGCTGAAACGTCTTTTCAGACCATAAAAATAAGGAGATGCAGCTATGAAGCAGTAAAGTCATAAAACCATCAGGTATTCATGAAAATGTCATGGAACTTGTAATACTTGTGTTCTGAGACACTTTCTTGAAGAAAATTAAGAAACTATGTATACTTTAAGAAAATTCACTTTTGGCCTCTGTCCAAGCTGAAACGACTTTAAGACCATAAAATAAGGACATGCAGCTTTGAAGCAGTAAAGTCATAAACCATCAGGTATCATGAACATGTCATGAAACTTATAAGTCTTGTGTTATGAGACACTTGAGAAATTAAGAAACTATGTTTACATAAGAAAATCCATTTTTGGCCTCTGTACAGGCTAAACGTCTTTTAAGACCATAACATAAGAAGATGCAGCTTTGAAGCAGTAAAGTCATAAAACCATCAGGTATTCATGAAAATGTCATGAAACTTGTAAGTTGTGTGTTCTGAGACACTTTCTTGAAGAAAATTAAGAAACTATGTACTATATAAGAAAATCCACTTTTGGCCTCTGTACAGGCTGAAACGTCTTTTCAGACCATAAAAATAAGGAGATGCAGCTTTGAAGCAGTAAAGTCATAAACCATCAGGCATTTATTAAATGTCATGAACTTTTAAGTCTTGTGTTCTGAGACACTTTCTTGAAGACAATTAAGAAACTATGTATTTTATAAGAATGTCCACTTTTGGCCTCTGTACAGGCTGAAACGTCTTTTAAGACCATAAAAATAAGGAGATGCAGCTTTGAAGCAGTAAAGTCAAAACCATCAGGTTTTTCTTGAAAATGTCATACACTTGTAAGACTTGTGTTCTGAGAAACTTTCTTGAAGAAAATCATGGAACTTTATATTCTTTAGGAGAATTCATTGTTGGCCTGTTCCAAGGCTGAAACATCTTTAAGTCCATAAAAGAAGTAAATGTATTGTTTGGGCAGTAAAGTGATGAAGCACCAGATATTCATGAAAATGTCATGAAACTTGTAAGTCTTGTGTTCTGAGACACTTTCTTGAAGAATCAAGGAACTTTGTATTCTTGAGGAAAATCCACTTTTGGCCTCTGTACATGCTGAAATGTCTTTTAAGACCAAAAAGAAGTATACACCGTTAGTCAAAAGTTTCTACACAGATGTCTAACCAACAGTGCTGTATCTAAATTTAAAGAAGCGGTTCCTTCTGCATTTGATTCAATACCACGTCTCAATGTGACAGAGGACTCCTGTGCTAACTTTAGTATATCCCAGATGGATCATCTTGTCGATAGTGCTACGGGCTCACTGAGAATTACACTAGACTTGATAGCCCACTGAAGAAAAAGACAGTGAGGCAAGGAGGTTTGCTCCCTGGTATAACCCTCAGACCCGCGACCTAAAGCAAACTTCACGAAAGCTCGAAAGTATATGGAGTTCCACCAATCTGGAAGAATCACGCTTAGTTTGGCGAAACAGCCTTAAAACATATAATAAAAAGGCTCTTCGTAATGCCAGAGCAGCCTATTACTCATCAGTAATACCTGTCTCTTAGACCCCATCCCAACGAGGCTGCTTAAAAACGTGTTGCCTTTAATTGGCACCTCTCTGTTGGATATTGTTAATGTGTCTTGCTAACAGGTCATGTAACATTTCTTCAAAGTAGCTGTAATTAAACCTCTCCTGAAAAAGCCCACTCTTAATCCAGAGAGTGTTGGCTAACTACAGACCGATCTCTAACCTTCCCTTCTACTCTAAGATCCTTGAGAGTAGTCTCAAATAAGTTGTGCGACTTTCTACATCAGAATAGTTTATTGGAGGAGTTTCAGTCAGGATTTAGAAAAGACAGCACTGGTGAAATTTAAATGACCTCCTAATTGCATCAGATGAAGAAAATCAAGGAATAATATTCTTTAGGAAAAATTTTTGGCCTGTTCTAAGGCTGAAACGTCTTTTTAAGATCATGAAAAGAAGTACATGTATTGTTTGGGAATTAAAGTGATGAAAGCACCAGATATTCATGAAAATGTCATGGAACTTGTAAGTCTTATGTTCTAAGACACTTCTTGAAGAAAAGCAACGAATTTTGTATTATTTAGGAAAATTCAATTTTGGCCTGTTCAAGGCTGAAACATCTTTTAAGACCATAACAATAAGGATATGCAGCTTTGAAGTAGTACAGTCATAAAACCATCAGGTATTCATGAAAATGTCATGAAACTTGTAAGTCTTGTGTTCTGAGACACTTTCTTGAAGAAAATTAAGAAACTATGTATTATATAAGAAAAGCCACTTTTAACCTCTGTACAGGCTGAAACGTCTTTTAAGACCATAACAATAAGAAGATGCAGCTTTGAAGCAGTAAAGTCATAAAACCATCAGGTATTCATGAATATGTCATGAAACTTGTAAGTATTGTGTTCTGAGCCACATACATGAAGAAAATCAAGGAACTTTGTATTCTTGAGGAAAATCCACTTTTTGACTCTGAAACGTCTTTAAGACCATAATAATAAGGACATGCAGCTTTGAAGCAGTAAAGTCATAAAACCATCAGGTATGCATGAAAATGTTATGAATGTAAGTCTTGTATTCTGAGACACTTTCTTGAAGAAAATTAAGAAACTATTTATTATATAAGAAAAGTCACTTTTGGCCTCTGTACAGGCTGAAACGTCTTTTAATACCATAAAAATAAGGACATGCAGCTTTGAAGCAGTAATGTCATAAAACCATCAGGTATTCATGAACATGTCATGAAACTTATAAGTCTTGTGTTATGAGACACTTGAAGAAAATTAATAAACTATGTTTGTATAAGAAAATCCATTTTTGGCCTCTGTACAGGCTAAAACGTCTTTTAAGACCATAAAAATAAGGAGATGCAGCTTTGAAGCAGTAAAGTCATAAAACCATCAGGCATTTTATAAAATGTCATGGAACTTGTAATACTTGTGTTCTGAGACACTTTCTTGAAGAAAATTAAGGAACTTTGTATTCATGAGGAAAATCTGCTTTTGGCCTCTGTCCAGGCTGAAACGTCTTTTCAGACCATAAAAATAAGGAGATGCAGCTATGAAGCAGTAAAGTCATAAAACCATCAGGTATTCATGAAAATGTCATGGAACTTGTAATACTTGTGTTCTGAGACACTTTCTTGAAGAAAATTAAGAAACTATGTATACTTTAAGAAAATTCACTTTTGGCCTCTGTCCAAGCTGAAACGACTTTTAAGACCATAAAAATAAGGACATGCAGCTTTGAAGCAGTAAAGTCATAAAACCATCAGGTATTCATGAACATGTCATGAAACTTATAAGTCTTGTGTTATGAGACACTTGAAGAAAATTAAGAAACTATGTTTACATAAGAAATCCATTTTTGGCCTCAGTACAGGCTAAAACGTCTTTTAAGACCATAAAAATAAGGAGATGCAGCTTTGAAGAAGTAAAGTCATAAAACCATCAGGCATTTATTAAAATGTCATGGAACTTGAAATACTTGTGTTCTGAGACACTTTCTGAAGAAAATTAAGAAACTATGTATTATATAAGAAAAGCCACTTTTGGCCTCTGTACAGGCTGAAACGTCTTTTAAGACCATAACATTAAGAAGATGCAGCTTTGAAGCAGTAAAGTCATAAAACCATCAGGTATTCATGAATATGTCATGAAACTTGTAAGTATTGTGTTCTGAGCCACATTCATGAAGAAAATCAAGGAACTTTGTATTCTTGAGGAAAATCCATTTTTGGCCTCTGTACAGGCTAAAACGTCTTTTAAGACCATAAAAATAAGGAGATGCAGCTTTGAAGCAGTAAAGTCAAAACCATCAGGCATTTATTAAAATGTCATGGAACTTGTAATACTTGTGTTCTGAGACACTTTCTTGAAGAAAATTAAGGAACTTTGTATTCATGAGGAAAATCTGCTTTTGGCCTCTGTCCAGGCTGAAACGTCTTTTAAGACCATAAAAATAAGGACATGCAGCTTGAAGCAGTAAAGTCATAAAACCATCAGGTATTCATGAAAATGTCATGAAACTTGCAATTCTTGTGTTCTGAGACACTTTCTTGAAGAAAATAAGGAACTTTGTATTCTTGAGGAAAATCCACTTTTTGCCTCTGAAACGTCTTTTAAGACCATAAAAATAAGGACATGCAGCTTTGAAGCAGTAAAGTCATAAAACCATCAGGTATTCATGAACATGTCATCAAACTTGTAAGTCTTATGTTCTGAGACACTTTCTTGAAGAAAATCAAGGAACTTTGTAATCTTGAGGAAAATCAACTGTTGTGCTCTGTCCAAGGCTGAAACATCTTTTCAGACCATAAAAATAAGGAGATACAGCTTTGATGCAGTAAAGTCATAAAACATCAGGTATTCATGAAAATGTCATCAAACTTGTAAGTCTTGTGTTCTGAGACACTTTCTTGAAGAAAATTAAGACACTTTGTAGTCTTTAAGAAAACCCACTTTTGGCCTCTGTACAGGCTGAAACGTCTTTTAAGACCATAAAAATAAGGACATGCAGCTTTGAAGCAGTAAAGTCATAAAACCATCAGGCATTTATGAAAATGTCATGATAACTTATAAGTCTGTGTTATGAGACACTTTGAAGAAAATTAATAAACTATGTTTGTATAAGAAAATCCATTTTGGCCTCTGTACAGGCTAAAACGTCTTTTATAGACCATAAAAATAAGGAGATGCAGCTTTGAAGCAGTAAAGTCATTAAAACCATCAGGCATTTATTAAAATTTCATGGAACTTGTAATACTTGTGTTCTGAGACACTTTCTTGAAGAAAATTAAGGAACTTTGTATTCATTGAGGAAAATCTGCTTTTGCTCTGTCCAGGCTGATGAACCGTCTTTTCAGACCATAAAAATAAGGAGATGCAGCTATGAAGCAGTAAAGTCATTAAACCATCAGGTAATTCATGAAAATTTCATGGAAACCTGTAATTCTTGTGTCTGAGACCACTTTCTTGAAGAAAATAAGAAACTATTGTATTATATAAGAAAAGCCAACTTTAACCTGTGTACAGGCTGAAACGTCTTTTAAGACCATAAAATAAGGACATGCAGCTTTGAAGCAGTAAAGTCATAAAACCATCAGGTATTCATGAAAATGTCATCAAACTTGTAAGTCTTATGTTCTGAGACACTTTCTTGAAGAAAATCAAGGAACTTTGTAATCTGAGGAAAAATCAACTGTTGTGCTCTGTCCAGGCTGAAACATCTTTTCAGACCATAAAAATAAGGAGATACAGCTTTGATGCAGTAAAGTCATAAAACCATCAGGTATTCATGAAAATGTCATCAAACTTGTAAGTCTTGTGTTCTGAGACACTTTTCTTGAAGAAAATTAAGAACCTTTGTAGTCTTAAGAAAACCCACTTTTTTGCCTCTGTACAGGCTGAAACGTCTTTTAAGACCATAAAAATAAGGAGATGCAGCTATTGAAACAGTAAGTCATAAAACCATCAGGTATTCATGAAAATGTCATGGAACTTGTAATACTTGTGTTCTGAGACACTTCTTGAAGAAAATTAAGAAACTATGTATTATAAAGAAAAATCCACTTTTTGACTCTGAAACGTCTTTTAAGACCATAAAAATAAGGACATGCAGCTTTGAAGCAGTAAAGTCATAAAACCACCAGGTATGCATGAAAATGTCATGAAACTTGTAAGTCTTGTATTCTGAGACACTTCTTGAAGAAAATTAAGAAACTATTTATTATATAAGAAAAGTCACTTTTGGCCTCTGTACAGGCTGAAACGTCTTTAATACCATGAAAATAAGGACATGCAGCTTTGAAGCAGTAATGTCATAAACCATCAGGTATTCATGAACATGTCATGAAACTTATAAGTCTTGTGTTATGAGACACTTGAAGAAAATTAATAAACTGTTTTATATAAGAAAATCCATTTTGGCCTCTGTACAGGCTAAACGTCTTTTAAGACAATAAAATAAGGACATGCAGCTTTGAAGCAGTATAGTCATAAAACCACTCAGGTATCCATGAAAATGTCATCAAACTTGTAAGTCTTATGTTCTGAGACACTTTCTTGAAGAAAATCAAGGAAACTTTGTAATCTTGAGGAAAATCAATGTTGTGCCCTCTGTCCAAGGCTGAACATCTTTTCAGACCATAAAAATAAGGAGATCCAGCTTTTGATGCAGTAAAGTCATAAAACCATCAGGTATCATGAAAATGTCATCAAACTTGTAAGTCTTGTGTTCTGAGACACTTTCTGAAGAAATCTAAGACACTCTTGTAGTCTTTACGAAAACCCACTTTTTGCCTCTGTACAGGCTTGAAAACGTCTTTTAAGACCATAAAAATAAGGACATGCAGCTTTGAAGCAGTAAAGTCATAAAACCATCCAGGTATCATGAACATGTCATGAAACTTATAAGTCTTGTGTTATGAGACACTTGAAGAAATTAAGAAACTATGTTTACATAAGAAAATCCATTTTTGGCCTCAGTACAGGCTAAAACGTCTTTTAAGACCATAAAAATAAGGAGATGCAGCTTTGAAGAAGTAAAGTCATAAAACCATCAGGCATTTATTAAAATGTCATGGAACTTGAAATACTTGTGTTCTGAGACACTTTCTTGAAGAAAATTAAGAAACTATGTTATATAAGAAAAGCCACTTTTGGCCTCTGTACAGGCTGAAACGTCTTTTAAGACCATAACATTAAGAAGATGCAGCTTTGAAGCAGTAAAGTCATAAAACCATCAGGTATTCATGAATAGTCATGAAACTTGTAAGTATTGTGTTCTGAGCCACATTCATGAAGAAAATCAAGGAACTTTGTATTCTTGAGGAAAATCCATTTTGGCCTCTGTACAGGCTAAAACGTCTTTTAAGACCATAAAATAAGGAGATGCAGCTTTGAAGCAGTAAAGTCATAAAACCATCAGGCATTTATTAAAATGTCATGGAACTTGTAATACTTGTGTTCTGAGACACTTTCTTGAAGAAAATTAAGGAAACTTGTATTCATGAGGAAAATCTGCTTTTGGCCTCTGTCCAGGCTGAAACGTCTTTTAAGCCATAAAATAAGGACATGCAGCTTTGAAGCAGTAAAGTCATAAAACCATCAGGTATTCATGAAAATGTCATGAAACTTGTAAGTCTTGTGTTCTGAGACACTTTCTTGAAGAAAAATAAGGAACTTTGTATTCTTGAGGAAAATCCACTTTTTGCCTCTGAAACGTCTTTTAAGACCATAAAAATAAGGACATGCAGCTTTGAAGCAGTAAAGTCATAAAACCATCAGGTATTCATGAACATGTCATCAAACTTGTAAGTCTTATGTTCTGAGACACTTTCTTGAAGAAAATCAAGGAACTTTGTAATCTTGAGGAAAATCAACTGTTGTGCTCGTCCAAGGCTGAAACATCTTTCAGACCATAAAAATAAGGAGATACAGCTTTGATGCAGTAAAGTCATAAAAACATCAGGTATTCATGAAATGTCATCAAACTTGTAAGTCTTGTTGTCTGAGACACTTTCTTGAAGAAAATTAAGACACTTTGTAGTCTTTAAGAAAACCCACTTTTGGCCTCTGTACAGGCTGAAACGTCTTTTAAGACCATAAAAATAAGGACATGCAGCTTTGAAGCAGTAAAGTCATAAAACCATCAGGCATTTATTAAAATGTCATGGAAATTGTAATACTTGTGTTCTGAGACACTTTCTTGAAGAAAATTAAGAAACTATGTATTATATAAAAAAGCCACTTTGGCCTCTGTACAGGCTGAAACGTCTTTTAAGACCATAAAAATAAGGACATGCAGCTTTGAAGCAGTAAAGTCATAAAACCATCAGGTATTCATGAAAATGTCATGAAACTTGTAAGTCTTGTGTTCTGAGACACTTTCTTGAAGAAAATCAGGAACTTTGTAATCTTGAGGAAAATCACTGTTGTCCTCTGTCCAAGGCTGAAACATCTTTTCAGACCCTAAAAATAAGGAGATACAGCTTTAATGCAGTAAAATCATAAAACCATCAGGTATTCATGAAAATTTCATCAAACTTGTAAGTCTTGTGTTCTGAGACACTTTTTTGAAGAAAATTAAGACACTTTGTAGTCTTTAAGAAAGCCCACTTTTGGCCTCTGTACAGGCTGAAACGTCTTTTAAGACCATAAAAATAAGGACATGCAGCTTTGAAGCAGTAAAGTCATAAAAACATCAGGTTTTCATGAAAATGTTATGAAACTTGTAATTATTGTGTTCTGAGACACTTACTTGAAGAAAATTAAGAAACTATGTATTATATAAGAAAAGCCACTTTTAACCTCTTTACAGGCTGAAACGTCTTTTAAGACCATAACAATAAGAAGATGCAGCTTTGAAGCAGTAAAGTCATAAAACCATCAGGTATTGATGAATATGTCATGAAACTTGTAAGTATTGTGTTCTGAGCCACATTCATGAAGAAAATTAAAGGAACTTTTTATTCTTGAGGAAAATCCATTTTTGGCCTCTGTACGGCTGAAACGTCTTTTAAGACCATAAAAATAAGGAGATGCAGCTTTGAAGCAGAAAGTCATAAAACCATCAGGTATTCATGAAAATGTCATGAAACTTGTAAGTCTTGTATTCTGAGACACTTTCTTGAAGAAAATTAAGGAACTTTGTATTCTTGAGGAAAATCCACTTTTTGACTCTGAAACGTCTTTTAAGACCATAAAAATAAGGACATGCAGCTTTGAAGCAGTAAAGTCATAAAACCACCAGGTATGCATGAAAATGTCATGAAACTTGTAAGTCTTGTATTCTGAGACACTTTCTTGAGAAAATTAAGAAACTATTTATTATATAAGAAAAGTCCACTTTTGGCCTCTGTAAGGCTGAAACGTCTTTTACCATGAAAATAAGGACATGCAGCTTTGAAGCAGTAATGTCATAAAACCATCAGGTATCATGAACATGTCATGAAACTTATAAGTCTTGTGTTATGAGACACTTGAAGAAAATTAATAAACTATGTTTATATAAGAAAATCCATTTTGGCCTCTGTACAGGCTAAAACGTCTTTTAAGACCATAAAAATAAGGAGATGCAGCTTTGAAGCAGTAAAGTCATAAAACCATCAGGCATTTATTAAAATGTCATGGAACTTGATACTTGTCTTGTGTCTGAGACACTTTCTTGAAGAAAATTAAGGAACTTTGTATTCATGAGGAAAATCTGCTTTTGGCCTCTGTCCAGGCTGAAACGTCTTTTCAGACCATAAAAATAAGGAGATGCAGCTATAAAGCAGTAAAGTCATAAACCATCAGGTATTCATGAAAATGTCATGGACTTGTAATACTTGTGTTCTGAGACACTTCTTGAAGAAAATTAAGAAACTATGTATACTTTAAGAAAATTCACTTTGGCCTCTGTCCAAGCTGAAACGACTTTTAAGACCATAAAAATAAGGACATGCAGCTTTGAAGCAGTAAAGTCATAAAACCATCAGGTATTCATGAACATGTCATGAAACTTATAAGTCTTGTGTTATGAGACACTTGAAGAAAATTAAGAAACTATGTTACATAAGAAAATCCATTTT